>NC_133663.1:219905482-220206414 GCF_037893015.1 Macrotis lagotis
TGATCTAGGAGCAGGGAAGCATCACCTGTCATGAGGCCTTATCTATTCTACACTGGCAATATCATTCGCATCTGTTCCCTGCTCTCTTATTTCACAGACTACTACCCTTGTAAAATATGGGACCCTGGAAGGGTTTATTTGCACATTTTGTATATACTTAATAGTCATAGGAAAGGGCTGTCTCACTTTGGTGGGAGGGGAGTGAGATTCAAATGTAGGAGCAGCAGGAGTAGTTGACAGCCTTATAGTAGGCCTACAGCAAACCTTCAACCTAGAAGAACCCACTAGCAAGGCATGACCATCCTGCAAGCCAGCATCCCCCTAGGCAAGGGAGCCACCATGCAGAGCAGCAAGACCTCAGTCTAGTCACCCAACTCCCAGCACAAGCCACCAGGGAGGCCTTGACCCCATGACTGACAAAATACTGAAGCCCCATCTCATGGCTGACCAACAGCTAGACTCCACCCCTGTGTCTACCAGCAGAGAGACCCTGTTAAACATATCAACCTGGCAGGAAGGTCCCACACCCAGGGGAGACTACCAGGGACATCCCCACCCCCATCCCCCCAGTTCAACCCGAAGGGACTAATGGTGAAGTATATGATCTGTTTTTTTCACTTTCTTTCTTTTTGTACAAAATGACTTATATGGAAATGTTTCACATAAATTCACATGTATAACCTACATCTGATTGCCTACCATCTCAGAGAGGGATGAGGAAAGGGAGAGGAGAGAGGGAGAGAGAATTGGGAACTCAAAACTATAAATGAAAATATTTACAAATTGGAAAATAAAATATTTTTTTAGAAGAATACTTGGGGCAGGGAAGAGAAAGAAAGGGGGAAGAAGATCTGAGTTCAAACCCTGCCTTAGATGCTTTCCTAGCTGTGTGGCCTTAGGCAAGTCACTTAAACTCTCCTAAGTTTCTTCATTTGTAAGATGAGGACAAACATAGTACCTACCTCACAGTTATCAAATGAGATATAGGAAACACTTTATAAACCTTGAAGTATGATATAAATATTATTTATTGTTATTATTATTATTGAGAAGTAGCATGACCTTGAATAGAGTTCAGGAAAACCATGATTCAAGTCCTGTTTCCTGACATACTGACTGTGTGACTCAGGGAAAATAATTTAACCTCTAAATGCTGAAGAAAACAGCTCTCTAGGACAATAAGTTATAGAAAAGATACTGTGGTTAAGGGTGTTACTTCAACTGGGGATTCCCTGTGCTTTTGAAATTCCAGGTCCAGATTCTATGCCCCTTATAATTATTATCATGTTGAAAATTCCTTTTCTCTCTTCATTTATTCTTCATCCTTTTCCCTGTAAAAACATTTTTTCCCCAAGTTTCTCCTTGAATGTTTTGCCCTCTATATCTAGGGTTCCTAATCTTTTTTGCATCGTTGATAAGTACAGGGAAGATTATAGACCCCTTCCCAGAATATTTTTAAATTTTTAAATTCATAAAATAATTTATATATTATTGCACAAAGGAACCAAAAAATTAGTAAAAATAAAAATGTCTTTTTTTTAATTTCAATTCCTCCCTGAAATCTAACCATGAACTTTGTGGAACTGTTTCTTTCTACAGTCTCTTAATTAAAAATCTCAGTCATAAAACTTTCACTCCCATTTTTATGAAGAAGATTCATAGTGCAATATCTCCTACTTTTTCCTTTCTACTGACCTTCAGATCCCAGAATCACATTTAAGCCATTTCCTATATTTATAAATTTAGAGAAGCCTTTGCCTCCCTCTCCCTCATCACCTGTCATGAGGCCCTATCTATTCTACACTGGCAATATCACTTGCATCTGTTCCCTGCTCTCTTATTTCATTGACTACTACCCTTGTAAAATATGGGACCCTGGAGGGGTTTATTGGCTTAATAGTCATAAACTAGAACAAATCATCAAATATAGATTAAAAATGAAAAAAAAACTTTCCACAAACCCATAGAATTTAACAATTAGAACTAACAAATTAAGAAGATAGAAAAATACCCTTTCATTTTCTGATCCTCTTCCAGATCATTTTTATGTTCTCATAACTCTCAATTTGTTTTTTCTCCTCTTTTTTATTCTTTTGTGTATAGATGTAGTGAATGTTTATGCTGATCTCAATTGGCATCACTTTGCATAATACTTTACTGAAAAGTTTAGATTAGAAATGTAGTATAACCTTTCTAATGTGAGGGCCATCTAATACCCCAATCCCACCTAATATAATTTACAACATACTCAGGCACCTTGAATTTTGAAAGGTGAAAAGTTATAGGCTTCCTATCACTATGTCCCTGAGAACTGAGGATAAACTAGGTAAAAAGAAGTTCAAAAGGAAGCAGGGAGCTAGAAAATTGTCCAGTAACAGTCATTTTGAACTCTGAAAGAACAGGAGACTTCAACTTCCCATTATCAAGTCCCTGATAACAGAAAGTGAATGAACATTGTATGACAGAATGCTCCTGACCCTCAAATCCCAGGAGGAAGCTACACACTCCTTTTCTCCCTTGCAGGAGAAAAGTTCTATATAAAGATAAAATAGGAGAGGAAAACAGTTGAAAATATTTACTGGGGATTCATATTAAAGTGCAGTTGAACAAAAACAAAAAAGGCTTTGCCTGGTATATAAATGAAATATAGATTGGGAAAAGGACACATTTATTCTTAAATAACAAAATAAAAATTCAGAGAACATTAGAAAAAATCAAAATGACATTTATCACATTATTATAATTTATGATGTAGTAAATATTAATAAATTGCAAACTTACAGATTGCAACTCAAATTTAAAATTAAATAAAATGCAGCTGGCTTTTTTACTGTAATGTTTTAATAATTTTGAAATGAGGGTTCTCTTGTTTGTAAACCAAAAATAAAGTTAAACTATCCTTAACATTAATCATATTTAATCCTTTGTAATAGAAATGAAATTTTATTATACTGAATTAGGGGAACTAAGAGAAAATTATTATGATCTTTTTTCTTTTTCTGTATCAGTCACAAATATTGTAATTCAGACAAATATTATAGTTCTTTTCTATGTTCTTACAATTCTTTTCTGTATTGGCCTTATAATGACAAAACAAGCCCCCAATTAGGAAGGAATGTACCTAACAAAACCCCCTCCTCAATTAACAAACCCTATACCAAACTGTTAAAATAGTTAATCTTTAAAGCTGTTATTCCTTCACCAATTCTATCTTATGCTAAGATTCTGAAACTAAATTCCATAAAGACCCTAGAAGGAAAACCTTTTCATGCACAGGGACATTACCTTATGTCACAATAAGCCATTCTTTAGCATCTCCCTGGTATAAGCCTAATTCCTTCCTAACTTCTGCCTTAAATTACTCTTCTTGCAAGTATGACATGTCCTAACTTCAGTCATATTCAAGTCTTGGTCACTCAATGACCCCCCACCCCCACCCCTGACTCTTCCCTGCATAAATAGCATGCTAGATTCCCTTTAAAAATATTTACTCCTGGGGGGTGGCTAGGTCGCACAGTGGATAGAGCACTGGCCCTGGAGTCAGGAGTCCCTGAGTTCAAATCCAGCCTCAGACACTCAGACACAGATGGGTGAGTATTATCTTTTGGTCATTGGGGAGGCATTGGAGATTGAGTGTGAAGAATTTAGAGTTGCTTCTTTCTAAAAAGTGGTATATAAAAATGGAACAGAATTAAGAAAGTAAGTAGTATAGATCATAAATAATTTTCTAGGTTTTAAAAAACTTCTCTTGGACTCCAATATTGTATGATTAGGCAACTAAGTGGTAAACTTTGGAATCAGGAAGATTCATCTTCCTAAGTTCAAATCCAGCCTTAGGCACTTATTAGCTGGGTGACTCTGGATAAGTCATTTTACCCTGCTTTTCTCAGTTTCCTCATTTGTAAAATGGATTAGAGAAGGAAACAGCAAACCACTCCAGTATTTTTGCCAAGAAAACCCAAAATAGGGTCAGGAAAAGTCAGACTCAACTGAAACAAACGAACAACATAGAAACAACAGTCTTAAGGCCAGAAAAGGGTTTTTTAGTCTAAGGTAACCTCCAGATATGCAGGGATTGCTTTTCATTTTGTCTTTGTATCCCTAGTATTTTTGTAATTCTTTGCATATCATAGGAATTTAATAAGTGCTTTTTGAATCAAATTTATAGGTAACAAAACTGAGTCCCAAAGAAGTTAAATTTCTTACTCCACATTCCAAAGGTACCAAATGGCAGGGTCAGATTCAGTCAACTAATAAACATTTATTCTGCTTGCCAGGCTTTATGCTACTCCTGGGGATATGAAGGAGCAAAAACAGTACTTGCCCTTAAGGAACTTATATTTTAATTTGTATCCTGGTACTCTACCCCTAAAGCTAGTTCATTCAGTTAGTCATAGTTCAAAGCATCAAAAGATATTGACCTAGAAGGAATTTTAAAGATCAATTATTCCAACATTCTCATTTTCATATAAGGAAATTGAGGCTCAAAAAGGTTGAGTGATTTGTCCAAGATGTATGTATGTATGTATGTATGTATGTATATGTATATATATATTTATAAATATAACATGTGTGCATACAAACACAGAAATACATTCATATATAAAAATATTATAAATTATAAATAGCAGGTAAACAATAGAGACAGAATTTCAATCCAGGTGTTCTTTTATAAAACCAGAGTCCTTTTGGTTATACTACAATCAATAATTGCTGTTTAATTGATAAATGATTTTTTGATAATATTTTCCAAGGTGGTACTTTTATCTTCATTCCATGAATCACTTCATCTATTCTTTCCTTGAGAAAATTCAATCAGAAGTGTCTTTGACTAAATATTTCTTTGTTTTCACCCCACTAAACATTTATTTCTGTTTTGTAAATCACCCTTGTTTTAGTCTTCTTTGGGCTTTATAATATGAATAACTGGAATTTTCCAGGGTTGTTATAATCTAGATGAGCTTTTTAAAGATTTGACTAAAGGAACTATGGTACTTGAATGTAATGGAATATTACTGTATTATAAATGTGATTAATGTAGAGAAGATGGGAAAAATCTACATGAACTGATGCAAATTGAATCAACAGAGCCAGAAAAGCAATGCAATGACTTGAACAATGTAAATGAGAAGAACAAGTACAAAAAAATTCAAAAGTGATTGTTGCAAAATGATAAAGAATAATCTTAATTCAGAAAGAAGAAATGAGGAGACACAACTATTTTATCTTGGAAGAAACAAAAAAAGTCTTTTAAAATAAAAAAGACATCAATAAACTTATAGAAAATTTATTAAAATTTTCAGTGTGATTCGAAGGTCAGTATTGTTTAGCACATTAAAAACAAGGTTCTGAGAGAAAGGAGAATGTAATGAGTGGAGGGCACTACTAATGAATGAAGCTAGAGAGTAGAGTGAGCTTCCAGGATGAAAAGGTTTCTGAAGCTTTATGGAGAAAGATCAGGGAGTAAGGAGTGCAGCCTAGGGAGGAATGAATCCAAAAAAAAGTATCTTAAAATAGTACTTAGTAGCATTTCTAAAATTATTGATAATTATAGCAAATCTTAGACATTGAGTAGTTATGCTTTAAAATAAGGTCATATGAAATGCCTTGACTCTAATAGGATAAAGTGGTTAGTTCAGAAGCTATGAATAGTATAATATTCAAATGAATTTAAGATCTCAATGATGCAGATGTTACCTCAAATGATGTCTGTCCATCCTAAGTGCCTTCTATATCTTCCTGAAAGTTTGTTGCAAGGATATTACCCAAGATAATATCCAAGTGCTGAGTGTCTGCCTTACTTTCTCTTGATACTGGAAGGATACAAATCGAACATGTGGATTAACTGCCCATTGGTGGTTCTCTGTCTTGCTAATTAACTGGTTCATCTTTTTTAATAATGTCTTTCTTTGGTGACACATCCTTTACTACAATTCTTATTCATTCCCTTTCTTATTTGTTAAGTGTTAATGATGTTTCCCAGATGCCATGCACTGCTCTCTGGATGTGTATTGACAATTAAAAATATTTTAAAAAATATTACATGTAAAAAAACCATGAATGAAAAAAGCCATCATTATTACTAGTTCAAAAGCACCATCTTTTGAAAGCATTTCCTGGATTAAGCATGGTGTGAGGCACTGTGATAGAACAATGGGGAGAAGTATAAATGGAAAAAATTCTTCAACCTTCTACAACATTATACCCTGAAATCAGATGCCCCTTGAAAAACTGAAGTCAGTCCTTCCTAGAATTTAAGTAATGGAAGTTGGCTTTAAAAGCTACATTTTTTACATAATAAATCTTTCACTTAAACTTTATTCATATTTCTGTGTGAAAGAAATATGAAGATTAAATACAATATATTCTCTGGAGCCAGGCTCAAATGGTTTAAGTTCTTAAGTGAACTTAACTTCTCTCCTTCACTACTCTATTTGTCCCACTTCCTGTGTTTAAATTTTTATATAGTTTGTTTTTATATTATCTACATTTCAATATATTCTTTCCCCTTACTTCCCAGAGAGCCTTCTTTATAGCAAAGAATAAAAGTGGGGTTTGGGGGAAAAGTTCAGCAAAGGTAAACAAGACATCCTTCCCAATCTAACAGATTTTCCGTTTCCATTTTCCATCCATCATCCTCCACCACTTTACAGAAACAAGGAAGGTGCCTTTCTTTAGAATCAAATCTTTTTATTATAATTCATAGCATTCAAATTAAATTGCTTTGTTATTTTTTCCATTTGTAAGGTTGTAGTCATTATGTTTTCCTTATTCTGTTTAAAGTTGTATCAATTCATATAAGTGCTTAGTATGTTTTTCTATATTCATTTCTTCAATGCAGTAAGATTCTATTGTTATGTATAAATGTTTAGCCATTTTCAAGTTATCTGGCATCTACTTTGCTTCTAGTTTCTTTCCTTTGGGTTCAGCAGGAAGCAAATGCCAATGAAAACCTTTCCCCAACAATCTTCTTACTAGTGTTCCCTTCCCCTTTCCCTTCCTGACCCCTGAGGGAAGAAGCCCAGAGCCCATGATGTACTCTAACTTTTGGGTCTATGCCCACCCCCAAACCCAAAGCTGATGTCATTATGTCAGTTATGGATCAACTAAAGAAGTGTAGAATGAAAAAAATGAGAAGCATACTGGAGGGAGAGGGAGCATCTCTAGGGTGGCTAGAAGAATGGGCAGGCAACAATATGAGATCTGTCTACAGGAGATTGGGGGAGGGAATAATGCATTAACAGAATCAAGGAGAAAGTTACAAAGATCAAAAAGGGGTAGTCCCATTTTATTAAATAACCCATACAAAATAAGAAATACAAAACAGCAAAGAAGAATTCAGGTTCATGGCCTATGGAGAACTTTTGATCCAGTTCTGTAGTTTCAGATGTTGTTTCAGAGGTCCTCCTCAGTTCAGATTACTTGTAGAGACCTTCTTTTCTAGTGGAAGAACTTAATGTAACTTTTAAACAGGTCACAACTCATATTTTCATCATTAGAAAATAAAACTCTGAACGCCCTAGATCATTACATTTTGATTTGCCTACTGTCATGTTAATATGCACAGAAAATTCTGTTATAAATAGAAATTAACCTAGTTTGTTTTTGACATTGTCTTATTCTTTTAAGATTATTTGACATAATCTTATTCATTTCCCCATTTGGAGGATGCTATTCTACTCATCAGAATAAACTTCCAAAAAATGAGAACTCCACTGCAAAAATGAATTCTTCAAAGATATGCTAAATTAATTTTCAGTTTGTAATGCAAACATTTTATAATCACTTTAGAACAGAGAGTATTCAATAAATGATTTACAAATAAAGCAGTTTTAACTTTTTGTTAATATTTAAAATGAATCAAAAATTCTTAATTCAAAATATATTTTCTCTTTGAAATATTTTAAAATACACTACAGCATCATGTGATTTGACAACAAATGCCAAGACTACACACTAGCTTAGGTGGCTAGTAGAACATGGCACAAATTTTTATACTTGATTTTATTATTAATCACCTGACATGATTATAGAAATTACCATAAAGATCAGGGACTTAAGAAAAGGAAAAACTCCTTCATTTATTTAGATATCAGTTTCCTGGCAGAGGTCATGTGGATGGTCAAATGTCATTGAATGAGACTTTAAGCCTGCCAAGTGAGATATTTCCACAATGCAATAATGGGAAAATTGAGTCAAAAAAGTCCAAACTCAGAAGGTACCAAACAGTTGCTCTTCTAACTTTGTCCCAATGAGCCTGTCACCTGCAATGTCATATCCAAAATCCCATAGGGTTACCAGCATCAATAGAACATTGGCCAAACATCATTTCCTTTGCTGGAGTCAGGCAGAATTATGTCAGTTCAACAGTCTACTAAGATATTAAATGGCAAACTCCAAATAATAAGAACTTCAGATGAGTTCAGCTTCCAAGGATCAAATATTAATTATAATCTCACATTGCTACAGCAAAAGAGCTCTATAGAAAAAAATGAAAAAATTTGTCCCTTTTCTTCCAGAATCCTTTTAAAACAACTACATCTTTAGATGACTTTCAAATAATTTGCATATTATTTTCAATTCCATATGTAACAAACAACATAAAATACCTTAGATTTCTTAGAACAAACAAAACAATAAATATATTTTCTTAACTTTAGCCTTAACATAAATGAATTTTACATTTTGTTTCTAAAGTTTATTTACTTCTACCCAAATATAGTCATATCAGTCTCAAAAAGAAAATGAGATTTATTCAGGAACTTAATGTTATACACATTATAATTTCAAAATACTAATATAACTTTAATGCCGCGGATGGCAAAACAATTGTAGATCAAAATAGAAAGAATTTTTCTATTTATAATTATTAAATGCTTTTAATATTAACCCAATGACAAAAATGTTTCACAAATAGTAAATTTCTATTTTTACTACCTTGAAAAATAGAAACTTTTCAATGACAGATATAAGCAGGGACATTGCTAATCAGATGATTATGACCCCACAGAAACAATCAATATACTGAGTTCCCTTTTTCTGATTTCTTTAATCAAATAAGTTGGATATCAAGATTAACATTACAATGAATTACGTTACAGATGAAAATTTTTCACAGAAAAGACCTTTTACAAACTTTTGTCACAAAGTTTCTAAGTACCATTTTCCTTGAGTCAAGATGATTTACAAATGGTCTGTTTGTTTAAAACAGGACGATACCAAATGACAATGCTCTTCAAAGCTTTAAGAATTACTCAATCCATTCATCTTTGTTTTAACTTTATCAGTAGAAATAGTCCCATATTAAATCTTCAAATTAATCTACATAGTTATAATAAGCAACAATAATACAGAAGAGATTAAATTTTCTTAATTCATTCAGTCTGTTGTCAACATAGAAATTTTAAACTCCATTAAGAGCTTTTGTCCTTATTAGTTAGAAATCATAGCTGATACAATTATTGACCAATTAGGCATTTTAGGTATTTAAAAAACTTAAAAACTTCTTAATTTAAATAAATATGTATTTTTAGTAATGCACAGAAGATCAATCCATATATATGACTATCTAATTAAAAGAGATCATTTAGCTTTATTATTGGTTTGAGGAAAGGAAAAAAAATTCAATTTCCCCTATTTCCTGACTGTGAAATATAGAGAAGGGAGAAGGAGGCAGCAACATGCTAACCCAGCAGGGAAGGGTTAGTTAGAAGAGGGAGTGGAGATTGGCTAGTCAGGACACAGATACATGACAGCAAGCTACTAGACAGAGTCAGTTGAGAGTCTGATTCTGCCTGTACCACACAGAACATCAATTTACAGAGACACTCAAAGCACAGAGTCAGAACACCTTGAAACAAATTCTCATACCAGAGAGATGCCAGAGTTTCAAGGGAGAGCTCTCACACTTGAGGGTTCCCCAAATACAACACAGACAAAGACAAACAGGGTGCCAGACAACATTCCTTGCATTCACCAATGTGCCAAAAACCTACCTATAAACCAGATCACTTACTGGAAAAATGTCACACTACATCTAGGGACAAGAACTCAACAACCACACCATTGAAAACAAGCAATTATCAACAAAAGATGATAATTCCTAAAACCAGAAGTAAAATCTAGAGAATATTTAACTCCAAATAAAGCAATTGAGTTGAAAAAGTGGTAGCTTCACCTTATTTTAAGTCTAGGCTTGCCTTCACTCAAAATTTACCCTAGCTTTTTTTTTTTAGGTTTTTGCAAGGCAAATGGGGTTAAGTGGCTTGCCCAAGGCCACACGGCTAGGTAATTATTAAGTGTCTGAGACCGGATTTGAACCCAAGTACTCCTGACTCCAGGGCCAGTGCTTTATCCACTACGACACCTAGCCACTCCTTGCCCTAGCTTTTTTTTATGGATTCCACATACAAGATTGTTAAAAGGTAATCTACCTCATTTCCAAGTCAAAATTGTCTGAAACTATATCTGTCAATTATAGCATTGGTTCAGAATAGATCTGGAATTTGAAAAGTTACAGACCTCTTTCCCTCCAAGGACTATATCTATGTACAGACTGAAGACCTGACCATCCTCCAAATTTCCATTCATATATGAGTGTCATGGGCACAAAAACTGTGAATCCTAAAACTGTAAACCTTAAAAAAATCCAGCTAAAATAAAATGACAGAAAATATGGATTAGACATTTAAAAATTTTATTCTTTAGGATCTTATCTCTAACCTATAGACTGCCATCAAGGCACTGACCATGCTTGAACTGGGAAAGAGTTGAAACTTTCAAACAAAAAAACAGAGAATAGGCAAAATTATTAAGATCTTTTGTGTCTTGACTATGAAGGTTGCACAATGTTAAGTTGCCCAAATGTTCCTCAAAGACTATCATCCTTGTATGATACTACCTGATCTCTTCTTGTCTCTTCTTAGCAGGACAAGTCTCCCAGCACCCTGATCATTGTCCTCTGAGACAGGGGAGATACCCAGGAGTCTTAATTTCTTAGTAAGTCAGCAAAGTGACTGATATTAAGGATGAGTTCTCTCTAAGGAAATCATTCTACCAAAAATATAACTTTGAGAATCTTATTAGACTTTTTGTCCTTTAACTGAACCTTTCTAAATGTGTCCTCTATCCAAAATTATAACATCTTGAGGGCATGAACTGTCTTATTTTCTCTTTGTATTCCAAGAGTTTATCATAGTGTTTGATAAATAAAAGCTCAATACTTTTTCATTCACTCATTCATTCATTTCTTTGTCATTATAAAAAGTGCTGTTATAATTTTTTTCCAGTTCCTTCTTGGGGTTCATGCCTCAGTAGGATTTCTGGATCAAATTTAGTCACTTTCATAGCATAATTACAAATTGCTTTCCAGAATGAATTAATTTAAAACTTCATTCCTTCTACCAGCCCCTCTCCTTTTTAAAGATGAGTGTCTTTGAAGAAGTGTAAAAATGAGATTTAAAGTGTGATCTAGTTTTGAATTTGAATTCAGGAAAGAACTGATTCTGGTCTTGAAGTATTTAAGTACAGAAAGGTTTATTATTGGTTATTAGCTAGCAAGATAATAAAGGAGATGCAGTTCCATTTTCCACAACTTCCAAGAGAGAGAACTGGGAGGGAAAACAGTGTAGAGATAATTGCAAACACAACTGGGCTAATAACAGCAGCCAGTTGCAAGGCCATATAGCATCAGGGGCAAAGACCAAGCTTTTATGGGGAAACAGGGTGAGTTGTTTGTGCTGGGAGGGAAGAGTTGAAGCAATTCCAACCACCCTGGCACTCCTTTCACAGAGAAATTAGCCCTAAAGCAAATTTGGGAAAAACTTTTACATTTCAGTAGGGGTTGAGGTGCTAGGATGGAAATTTCCTCTACTTAAAATTTCCTCTACTTCATTTAGGAAATAGAGAATTTTCTCTAATTATTCTCTATATTTTGCAGATATTCTCAAAGATCTATCATCATGAGTGGTTTTTTTTCTTTGATTAACTGAAATATTTTGGATGACTACAAGAGAAATATTCAAAAAGTAGAAAAGTTTAGAAGGAAAAAATAAAAAGAGTTCTAGTTAATTATGAAGATTGTGAGGCAGTCTTAATTCAAGGATTTACTTTGAAATGGAAGATGAAGAAATCATGGAAAACCTTAGAGATGGGAAAAGGGAAAGATTTATCAGCAGTCTACATAATTTTCCTTACTAAAGCATTTATTTCCATTTGAACTGCTGTGAAAATCTGTCTACATGTTTGGTTAAGTGTTTGAGATGACTCCTACCAAAAAGAAAAAAAAAGAAACACAAATAAAAATCTTTCCCAGTGAAACACTGAAATAGATTAGATTTCAAACTGTTTTAGATATTTTCAAGATCAGATATTGAAAGAGATGACAGAGAAAATGATGAAGAGGGAACTAATTGAAGAAATTTTAAAATGAGGTTTAATTAGGATGATCTCATTTGAATGTAGCAAATTCACGAAAGTATCAGCTCTGACCCACATGTACTTAGGGACAAAAATATTTATTTAAGTAATTCTGTGGTTAGCAGAAGCCAGGAGAGAGAGATTAGCAGAAATAGCTTCTGCTATCATGAGGGAATAAGGCAATAATAAAAGGTACAGAAGTATGAGGGTTTATTTGGGGGATCATGCTCCCCAAAAGTGGGCAAGTTTCACAGACGAAGACAACCAACCCAACTAAGTAGAGGGTGAGATTTTAAAGGGGCAAAAAGATTAAGTAATTAAGTATATGTAGCTGGGGGGGGCAGTAGGTAATTATGAGATTTGCAGGTAATAAAGTATATGTAGGTGAGGGGCTTAAAGACTCAGGGCAATGATCTATTGTTTTGCTGTGAGGGGCTTGTCTTGTGCCTAGTAGGTCAGGGATTTACCATTAGTCCTTGCCAGAGAAGGGCAATGGTCTTGGGATAGGAATCATATTAAATATAACATGATCAGTAGAACATATTTCTCTGTCCAATATTTCCCCTTGTACAAAATGAATCCTACAGAAAGTATATTTCTATTGTGATTGTGGTAGTTTTGCTTAAGGAAAGATGTATTTTTATTTAGAGTTGTAAATGTGTATTATCTTAGTAGTTCCAGAATAGAATGAAATTAAAATATTTCTATAATCATATTTTTTCACTTTGGATTTTTCTCCTCTCCCTTTGATACTGTGTAATTGATAAATACTTCCTTTCTTCATAGTTTATAAAATGTAAAAAGAACATCCAACAACACTGAGAATTCAACAAGATGCTTAAGTGTATTTAGGAAAAGAGATGCAAAATACAGGGTAACAAAGTTTTTAATTGTTGAAATATTTGCTCTCCCGGTGACAGAAAGATTAAGTCCATTAATATCTGAATAAAATATTCACTTCCATTTGTCAAAACAAATTAATATCCTTATCAAAATTCTAAATTTGCTACATTGCCTGATAATCTCTGCCCCAGGTTCTCTGATCCCTAAACTCAGGTGATTCAGTTCCAGTAATGGAGGCAACCTAAAATATCATATTCTTTTGGGCTTATTATGTTCCCATAAGAAGTTTAACCCACAAAAATGTTGGATATGGTTTGTGTCCATACACAAATGTGAATATTCCATTTAAGCACCCAAGGTAATAAATAATATTAAATCTGAGATAATACTTAATCTCATGAAAATGCAAAGGACTTATAGAAGTCCATAAACAAATATAGACAACTCATAAAAGTATTTTTGACAGTCTACACAATAAAATTCTAAGTTTTTTTGGAGGGGCATTTGCAGGGGGTGTCCCATTTTCTACAGGATACTAGAATCCTCCATATTCATCAATATCCTGTGCTTGGGGTCTACTCAAAAAGGAACTGAACTTGGGAAGTCACCAATGTTTTGATTTATCTTTTTCTTCCTAAGGCCCAAAAAGTCCCACTATCCCTTCTCCCCACCACAGATAGTGACACTCAGTAGTTTGGCCTGTCCCTGCAAGGAAAACACATTTCACGTAGGCCAGTCCTATACAGTCTGACTCAGTAGTGACTCAGACTAAGGAGTTGAATGGCATAAAAAAATCCCAAACCATTCCTGACCCCATTCTAACTTTAGTCACTTGCTCTTGCTGATATTCCTTTAAACACCAAGTTGCCATCTTCTCTCTCCAGGAGTTAATCTCAGGGACAGTTAGGTGGTACAGTGATAGAGCACCAGCCCTGGAGTCAGGAGTACCTGAGTTCAAATCTAGACTCAGACACTTAATAATTGCCTAGCAAGTCATTTAACCCTGTTGCCTAGCCCCCCTACCCCCAAAAGAAGCATTAACCTCAGAAAATTTTCTTTTTAATATAGAAGCCCAAATTTCCAAACCCTCAAATTTAGGGGTACTTATGTAATAACCACACTGTTAATATATTGCCCAAGGTATCTCCTTTCTCTGACTAGATTATTTTCTAGGATCATTTTGCCTGAGAAATCCCCCCTCCTCTTGCTAGAAGTTTAGATTTCAGAACTTTTAAACTTGATATTGCTTAAAGAGGCAACTTTCAGGAACACTCTCAGAAAATTTGGATCTGAGAACTCACATTGATTAGTTCTCAAGCAAGAACATATATTTGTCTCTGTATTTCTGCAGGAACTCTCTATATTCCATCACTGCCCTGGTTGCTATCAGGTGCTGCTAACCAGGTGTCTGGTTTCTAACCTTTTCTAAGAAGAGGGTGGAACAAACAAATGCAATTAGAAACTCTTTTCAGGACTCCCTCTGATCTACCATTCATTTTTTTTTTTAGGTTTTTGCAAGGCAACGGGGTTAAGTGGCTTGCCCAGGGCCACACAGCTAGGTAATTATTAAGTGTCTGAGACCAGATTTGAACCTAGGTACTTCTGACTCCAGGGCCAGTGCTTTATCCACTATGCCACCTAGATGCCCCTCTACCATTCATTTTCTTCATGAAATATAAAAGAGAGAGGATGAAAAGAATCCTAGCATCTTCAAGACTCCTTTGATTGACATTCAGAAATGTGGGGGCAGGTTTAGGGGGGAATAGTATTTCTTGGCTAAGGGATTACTTTTTCAGAGCTGCTGATCCACCTTTGGTGCCCACCTGCCACCCAACTCACACCTGTGACTACAAGAAATTATATATTTGTAGCAGCCACATTCAGTCAAATGGTCTTGACAAATGGGCTAAACTAGATTGAGAGTAACCAACAAGTCTCAAGCCTGTCAGTGAGTAAGTGGGATATCTACCCCTAAGCATATGAATACTTCCTCTGGTAGAGTACATAGATGAGAACAATTTGCCCCAACAGGCATGAAAGTAGCTGAAGCAGTCACTTGCTTAGAGCCTGGTCAGACATCAAAAATGCCAAGAGCAAGCACTGTATCTTTTCTTGACTTTTGTGCTGCCATTGGACTTCAATGACTTTGGAAAAAAGAGTAAGACTGATAACTTGTGCAATTGTGCCTCACTTAAAAAAATAATCCAATTCATGAACAATTCTCCCCATCATTAATCTTCTTCAGAAGCAAAGAACAAACAAGAATAATGTTGGAGATGGATTGTGAAGGACTCTTGAAGTCTAACAAAGGATTTTATATTTTATTCCAGAGTCAATACCAAGGTGTTGAAGTATATTCAGTAGGTGCATGGCATGGCCAGAGCTATACTTTAGTTAGATCACTTTTTCAGTGGTATGAAGAATTAATCAGAGTGAAAAGAAACTTGAAGCAATTAAGAAGGCCATTTCTATAATGGCAGGTGGCAATAAGGACCTGAATGAAGGTAATAATTGTGTGTGGGTGTAGTAAGAAGGAAAGAGATATATATGTTGTGAAAGTTGAAATAATAAGATTTGGCAAGTGATTGGGTATGTGAAAAAGAATAAGGAGTCAAAGATAGTGCTTAGTTCATGTCTGTGGCAGGCTGGAAAGATGGTGTTGTCTTCACTAGAAATATTAAAATTTGGAAGAGATGTTGGTTTTGGGGAAAATATGACAAACTCTGTTTTGTACATGTTGAGTTTGAAATGTCTATGAGACTTTCAGTTGGAATCCAGGTGGTGGACTTGAGATAAAAGTCTACTAAAGGGAGAGATCTGGGAGTCATCTGCATAAAGGTGATAATTACACTCATGATGGCCAGGGTCATCAAGTGAGAGATTATAAAAAGTGAAGAGAAGATCATATAGGACAGAGTTTGGGAGAATATTTACAGTTAGGAGATGAGCCAACAAAGGAAAGTGAGAAAGACTAGCTTATATAGGTGAAGGTAACATATCAAAAACTCAGAAAATAAAGCATTAACAGAATAAGAAGATAATCATAGTATTAAAGCTGCAGTACAGCCATAAAGGGCAGCCAGGCGGCACAGTGAATATAGTGCCAGGCCTAGAGTCAAGAAGATCTGAGTTCAAATCCAGTCTCAGACATTTACTAAATATGTGACCCTGGGCAAGTCTCTTAACTGTTTGCCTCAGTTTCCTCATTTGTAAAATGAGCTTGAGAAGGAAATGGCAAACCACTCCAGTATCTTTGCCAAGAAAACCTCAAATGGATTTGAAAAGAGTTAATCATGACTGAAAACAACAAAGTCATAAAGAATGAAGATGAGAAAAGGCCATCTGATTTGGCAAAGACATAATAGATAATGCTGAAGAAAATAGTTTTAGTTGTATAATGAGGTTAAAATCCAGATGACAAAGGACTAAGAATAGGAAACAATAAGTATAGACAACTTTTTCTAGTTTGCCTGAAAAAGAAATGAGAGGTATAGGATAATAGTTTGAGTAGTTGGTAGGTTCTAGTGAAACATTGAGATTTTTTTCTTTTTCATACATGGGGAAAATGGGTTTGTTTGCAGGCTGCAGGAAAGGAATTAGTAGAAAGGAAGAGAATGAAGATTCAAGAGGTGGAAAGGGGGTGAAATCTAGAGAAGTGGGGAGACAATTGGATCTGAGCTTAAAGAGAAATAGGAGATGGGGAAGGTTTGAGGAGGGAAGAGAAAGTTTGTATCAGCCTCTGTGAGATAAGAAATATAGTGAATGAATAAATGAATTTGGAAAATTTTCTGGACTTGGAATCAGAAAGGTCTGAGTTCAAATCATTGCTCAGTTACCTTGAGTAAATTCCTAAATCCCTCTGACACTCTGTTTCCAAATCTTCAAAATAAGGATAATAATAGTGTCTACTTTTTAGAATTATTCTGAGAAGCCAATAGATACTATATGTAAAGCACTTTTCAAATCTCAAAGTGCTATATAAATGCTAGTTATTGCTATTATTATTAATATCATCATCATAATTGCCTTGCTTCAATGAGATCCAGATATCCCAGGTGAATTCAGTAAACTTGGTGGCATCACTTCCCATAATTCCCTTCAGCAAGGAGTGAGAAGGATTGGAGGAGACTTGGGGTTTGGCAAGAGCAGCAACTGAGCAGAAGGGCAAGGGACTCAAGGATAGAGGATAGGAGTCTAAGGGCTTAATTTTAATGTTGGAATATGAAAAAAAGAAGAAAGTGAAGTCAGAGCAGGCACAAGCTTCAGTATTTCCTACCAAGCTGGAAAGACTTTATGCCTCAAGCAATAGAGTATATGTCTGTTGTCTGGGGCCAGGTGTGCTAAATCTGGAGAGGCTCATTACCAGAAGGTTGGCTATTAGTTCTAGCGCCAAATCCTATAATCCTAAAGTGATTCATTCTTTTGGCTACAACAATTCAAAAACAGTGTCAATAGCATTGTAATCTGAGGCAGTGGAGCAAGGATCCTCACTGATGAAATCATAGATCTTTGAAGTGTGAAAGTTAGATTACATTTGTTTTTGTAGCAGTCAAACTACACCATTGGCTCCCCACTACTCTCTCCAATCCTGGAGCAGAATGCATGTTTGATTTGGAATTAGAGGATCTAAATTCTAATTCTCCCACTTACTTCTTGGGTGACCATAGGTAAATCACTTAAATGTCTCTAAACTTCATTTACCTTAATGTTTTTTTAGGTTTTTACAAGGCAAATGGGGTTAAGTGGCTTGCCCAAGGCCACACAGCTAGGTAATTATTAGGTGTCTGAGACCGGATTTGAACCCAGGTACTCCTGACTCCAGGGCTGGTGCTTTATCCACTACGCCACCTAGCCACCCCCATTTACCTTAATTTTAAAATGAAAAGTTTAGACGATATCAGTGAGTTCAAACCCAAATCAAAATTGAATCTACTGATTTGGGAATGTGGCACCATATTAAGTTAGGTTTAGATGTTCTCTATTGCACTCCATTCACTTTTTAAAAATTTCTTATGTTTTTATCTTCCTATCTCATGGTTTTCTTTCTTTACCCTTAATCCTAATTTCTTATACAGAAAATGTCTAATCTGTAAACATGTTAAACACCAATGTGTTATTACAATATTCACCAGCCTATTCACTGCTGAGGGGAGGGGATGGGAAGGGAGCATGGAAGGAAATTATGTAACTTTAAAATATGCATATGCTTGTGAACAAATTTTGAAAAGCTTTCATAACATGTAATAGGAAAAATAAAATAAAATATCAATTGAGAAAAAAATAAAATAAAATAAATAAATGTAATCTATTTTATTCATTTTTTTCAATATTTCCCAATTAACAGTTTAATCTGATTCTGGCTAGAAAGCTATACAGTCAATCTGCTATTAGGCCATATTGTTGACATCTCTGGACTAAATGACCCCAGAGCTCCTTTTCATTTTTTTTAATATAAAAAGGCAAGACTTTGGGATAGTCCCATTTTAAGTTCATATTGCTGCTATCATTCAATCATATTCAACTCTTTGTGACCCTACTTGGGATTTTCTTGGCAAAGATACCAGAGTGGTTTGCCATTTCTTTCTCTAGTTTGTTTTAAAGATGAAGAAACTGAGACAAACAGGAAGTGAGTGGCCCAGGATAATAGAGCTATAAAATGTTTGAGGCTAAGGTCTTCCTGATTCCAGGCCATCACAACAGCATCACCTAGCTGCATTCATTTTGTGTATGACTTATTTGGAATTTCAGTTCTTTGATCCTTCATAGTAGGTTTATCTAGCTTTTTCCCAGTTTTCTGTCATTAATGCATATGATAAGCATGTTATCAAGTTTCCATACAAGTTGTTTGTTTATTTGTTCATTCATTCATTTGCTTGTTTGTTTATTTATTTTTGCCAAAGCTCACACAATTAGGTAATTTTTAAGTGTCTGAGCTGGAGTTGAACTCAGGCTCTCCTGACTCCAGGGCCAGTACTCTACCCATTTTGCCACCTAGCTTCCCCCATAATAAGTTGTTTAAAAGAATTTGCTGCAGTAAAGGCCCATTTGATCATGAAGGATGTAGGGAAGAAGAATGGCAAGATCTAGAGAGAGAGAGGGAATAATAATATATTGGAATTAGGTAGAAGAATAGTAATTCATACACAAGTGGAACCCTTAGGAATGAGGATGAGATCTAAGGAGTGATTGAAGTGGGGAAGGGAAGGAATAAACAAAATAGTAAATAAATTCTGTGTTAGACATAGTAGTCAGTGCTTTACAAAAATGATCTTATTTGGTCCCTAAAACAATCCCTACAGGGTTGTTTCTTGTATGAAGGGATTTTTCCTGAGAATATCAGACATCCTGCCACATTTCTGAAAACTAGATCCAAGCAGTAATGATGGTATTAATGCACATACAGATCCAAGATCCTTTGTTTACTATTTTGATCAATAAACACTGTAGTTGCACAGCTCTGTCTCTGTGACTTGAAATTCTAAACTCAACTTATAGAGATTGATGGGAGATGGAGAGTGTTGAAGCTATGAGATTTATTATAAAGCTATTATAATACTCTAGGCAAGACATAACAAGGGACTTAATTTGAATAGTAGCACCAGGAAGGGTAAAGTGCTAATGGATTTGAGAGATTTTGAAAAGGTAGAATTAATAGGATTTGATAACTGATTAGTTATGGAAAGAGAAGGAAAGACAATGAATTAAACAATGTGACCTTTCTCTTTTGCTTCAAACATAGCTGAAACTCATAAGTGATTAGTCCTCTTTCCTGCTTTAGTCAGTAAAATGGAGTGAGCACAATTAAATATATTTTGATTGTAGGAGGAAGTGTATATATTGTATGGGACAGCTAGGTTGCACAGTGGATGGAACACTTTTCCTAGAGTCAGGAAGACCTAAATTCAAATTTGATATCAGACACTTAAGAACTTTGTGACCTTGTACAAGTCATTTAACCTCTATTTATCGCAGTCTCCTTGGCTATGAAATGGAGATAATAAAAGCTCCTATTAAAGTTGTCACAAAGACATAATAAGATAATATTGGTAAAGCAATTAGCAGAACTGAAACATAGTAGGCACTGTATTAATGTTAACCTTGATGACACATATTGACACAACAATGTATCTTTTCTAAAAATCCCTGTTATGTGATTTTCAACTCCCACAAAACTTCCATTTAATTATGAATTTTGCTAACTTCAGTTGTGGTATTTAATATTTCTTTGTATTTCTAAGAATCACACCCTTAAAGCTGGAAAGGATCTTGGTTGTCAATTAGTCCAACTATCTCATTTCACAGAGGAAACATGAAGAACAGCAAAATGAAGTTGAACAATATGTGGATGATTCAGGATTTCCTGACTTCAAATTCAGTACTGCATCACAATATGACAAAGTATAACTGAGTTGGCAGAAAAAGAGAGGGAGGGAGGGAGAGAGAGAGGAGAGCGAGAGCGAGAGCGAGAGCAAGAGCAAGAGCGAGCGAGCGAGCGAGAGAGAGAGAGAGAGAGAGAGAGAACTCTTCCACTGGTGTGGGATAACATTTTCATGTGTGACCTTGTGTTTTCATTATCGGTACTTTTTATGTCAGGGCTTGACTATAGCAAACCTAATCCTATAAAAACAGAATAGAGCTGAGATTTCCTATGTTTTCCATCTTTTTGGTACTCTTTTGAGAAGGTCATTTTTAGATCAGCAGCTCCTTAAAGGGCCCCAGAAGCACTCTCTAAATACATCTGAGTAAGTCTCTTGTTGAGTCAACTCCTCATTCCTAACTGTCCTCAGATGTGCCATTTCCTCTTGAAGTCAACTCCCTATTGAACTGGGTGGCAGCAGAGAATCCTGCTTGTGGATAAGAAGCTGCTTGGATTTCATTTGAGTGAGGCATTTTAATTCAGGTTTGGAAGTTCTTATAAAACATTAACTTGCTTCAATATATTTTTGGTTGCCCACAATTTTTACTTCCCCTTCACAAATCAGTTTTACACATACCACCTTTTCCAGGTACATATTCACAGCAAACATTTCATGTATACAAACATGCACATACATATACATGATCAAGTTGGACTTGGAATCAGGAAGTTGTTCTTCAGTTATTCCAGTCATGTCTGATTTTTCATGACCCTATTTGGGGTTTTCTTGGCAAAGTTATTAGAGTGGTTTGTCATTTCACTCTCCAACTCATTTTACCTCTGAGGAAACTGAGGCAGACAGGGTTAAGTGACAAATCAAGGTCAGACAATCAGAGATTAGTTGCTAGAGTTATTGTGAAGAGAAATGAAGTAATTATGTGAATTATGTACTTATGTAATATATAAATTAGAGTCACTCTACAACTAACATTTATGTGTGTATGCATATACATGTGAGCATATATTATATATATTTATATATGCATGCACATAAATATATATATATATATATATAAATCTATATTTCCCTATAAATAAAACACATCTTAATTTGGGGACCCAAATATGAAAAAAGTATTACATAAAGTTATTGAACTCATTTTATTCATCATAAAATTCAAGCAGCTCCTCATCACTGTCAAAACTCCCATCAATTAGTTTGCCCTCATCTGTGTTTGACGAAAAATCACTGTCTTAGGAGAGGCTCTGACTGTTATCTGGCCAGTGCTCTGTTCTGTGTTTGACCACAAGCACTTCCTGGGCAAGTCTGGTGTGTGTGTATGCATGCTTAGTTCATTCCATTTCATGAACATGAAGCAATGATTGTGTCCTCTTTTGAAATCAGTAACTTCTTTTCATCAGCAATTCTTCTTGCCTCATGCTGAAACATCTTTGTGGGCATAGGAATTCCAATATCCCTTTGCACTCCAATCCAGATCTTCAATTCCCTCTCTAACTCAGCCAATTTGCTTCCTTTCCTCTCATGACCTTCTTTTGCCATGCTGTTTTCAGTTAAGTGTTTTCTTCCCATAGCCATCCTCACATTATTCTCTTAGCTGAAGGAGAACCAAACTGACATTCAGCAGCACGATTTCCATTCACTTTTGCAAACTGGATCACTTTTAACTTAAATTCACCACTGTAGAAAAATCTTTTCTGAGCCATTTCTGGGCAGAATGTGGCAAACCATAACCTCTATACTGGTAACAAATGAGAAATAATGAGTTCAAAGACAACAAACATGAAAAAGCAGGAAATACAAGTAAAAAGAATCTACAACCACTGTCTAAGACATTCCCAGTTTTTAGTCCCCAAATTAAAAAAAAAAAGAGTGCATCATATACATGGTGAAATATGTATTGTAATATATATAGTATATATATAGTATTTAGTATATAGTATTTAGTATATAGTATATAGTATATATATAGTATTTAGTATATAGTATTTAGTATATAGTATATAGTATATAGTATATATAGTAGTAAGACCAGAGTCTGTGTGAATATATATATGTTAGTTGGTGGTCCCACAATCTGGAATATCTATGTAAAAATTTTTGGCCCTCCTCTCATATAAGGGAAGAAGTCTGAATGTTTTCTTCTTTTTTAAAAAAAATTTTGTTTGGTTGATTTTTGCAAGGCAATGGGGTTAAGTGACTTGCCCAAGGTCACACAGCTAGGTAATTATTAAGTGTCTGAGGCCGAATTTAAACTCAGCTCCTCCTAACTCCAGGGTCAGTACTCTATCCACTGCAGCACCAAGCTGCCCCTATGAATCTTTTCTTCTTTTATGGGGTGGTTACAATTTCTTATGCCAAATTGAAATACATTGAAAAAATAATGGGGAAAGGTACCATTTTACAGTTTTACAATTTTTTCATTAGAACAAATCTGTGAAGTGCATAGTAAAATTATGAATTTCTCCATTTCATATCTGAGGAGACCAAAGCTCAAAGAGGTTCACACGTCTGTTGAAATTGAAACTCACTGCAAGTTTAGTGTCCTTTCTATTGCATCATATTCTCTAACCTCACACACATAGTACCAAAAAAGTACATACAAATAGTGCAAATTCATATTCATCACTTTGAGTGGAGAAGGGAATAAACTAGTAGAAGTAACAGTAATAGTAGTAGTAGTAGTAGTGGTAGAAGTACTGACAATATTAGTAGTAGTAATAACAGTAGTAGTAGCAGCAGCAGTGGTGGTGGTGGTGGTAACTAGTAGGAGTAGGCAAATTGTCAGTTTCAATCTCTTTTTTCTACTCCTGTGTCAGAACTGGGTCCTTGCTTAAAATCCTGATGATTGATAACTTTTGATAATATTGAATTTTACTATTAATATGGCTGCTTTTTGTTTTCTATGTCTCTTCTTCCTCTTCCTCCTCCCTTTTTTCTCTTCCAAATGCCCAGAAAGTCTTTAGACTTTTTATGTGATACTTTGCATAAATGAAACATATTCATATTACTAAAACTTGGAATACTCCCTTACTAAAATTTAACCTGAAATTTTGACACTTGCTCAATCACAGCTGCACATATGCTTGTGAATGATATGGTGTTATTTATGACTTTAGTGACTGAGAGGAATTTTTGCTCCCACATTTAATCCTTAAAATGGTGTGTGTGTTAGAGTAATAAAAATAATGCAATTTCTTAAATAGTTGACATAATGTTATTTCCAATTTTCTTTTTTCCACATTCATTCTCCATTCCAGTCCAGGTTAGGGAGCTATTCATTTATTTTACCACCTGGTTGTGGGTGGAACTGGGCTTGAGTAGCTGCTCAGCTGATTCTAGTGCCACAAAACTTCATTTTTAAACCATCCAGACCCTGCAAGAGACTGCTAGATCTGCTATTATCTCCCTGTTGGGAGTTTCAACCTCAAATTGCCCATTAAAACTTGGGAATCTTTAACTTTTAATTTTCCTGCTTTATTTCAAATTTAGGATTGTAAAGTGTGATAAAGGAAGCTAGAAATGGTCCTCTCTTCATAACTGGATAAAAAGAATAATAAAATAATCTGCTATCCCTATGTCACCAACCTCTGGGGCTCAGCTTTCTCATCAATAAAAGATGAAAAATATGCTATACAGATCATTTCTGGAGTCTTTTCTACCTATGATTCTAATAAAGAATCTAATAAATATTCTAATAAAATATTTTTTATTATTGTATGTTGTTGAATGAAGGACTTCCAGCAAGGTATCTGCCTGAACAGAGGCAGACAGTTTGGCTCCCACAAAAGTCACTCTCCTCCAAAAGTCACTTCAGACTGAACAATTATAACCCAGTATTCTAAAGTCTATTGGTATGGACATTTCTTCTTATTGGTGGAGAAAAAGATCCTAGTCTGTGTACAAGGCAGGCCAGAGCTTCAGTCCTCAGTCCCCTTCTTTTAGCATCATGTGCCTATTCCAAGCTTGCTACTTTAGAGACTTCAGGGAGTTTCCTTTTGGGTGAGATTCAGGATCCCCTGTCTTGAAGATAGTCACCTTGCTCCAAATAAGGGAAAGCTCCTTCAATCATATAGTCTGGAATATATTCTCCAGTTCTCTGATTTCTACTTTGCTCTGATTTAAATAACTGGATTTTACTCTTTTCTGTGCAAGTTCATTGTGTAACTGATATTAGATAGAAAAAGGGTCAAGCTTTGAATATAGAGTTTGGAGTCTCCCTGTTACCCAAAATGACAAACCAAGAAAAAAGTTAGGGGGATTCTATCATATCTTTTACATGAGCAATAGTTAATGAAGTAGATAGATTTCTTTCTTTTTGTGTGTGGGACAATAAGGTTAAATGACTTACCCAAGGTCACACAGCTAGTATCAAGTGTCTTAGGCTAGATTTGAACTCAGATCCTTCTGACTCCATAACCAGTGCTTTATCCACCAGGCTACCTAGTTGCTCCTGATAGATTTATTTCTATGCTGGTATCCCCTTCTGTCTGAGGAGTGCAAAGTGGTGGCCTCCAGATCCAACTTCCTGCTTTTCCTCATGCTAGAATGAAAATCTTCCTTGGAGAAGCAGGGTAGGGGGAAGAGTCTAGAGTTATCTATACTGTCTGACTTTGAGCCACCCACAACAACAGTGGAATCATGTGGGAGTCTCTCTACACACATGGGGCTACATATTGTTATCTGATGACCAAAAAATTCAATGATAAACTGCAGGAAATGAGTTATTCCATCCCAGAACACCAAAGGTCATCCAGAAGCCCACAGGCAAGAGGTATATATAAAAACACCAGAATAAATGCCAGAACAGCCAAACAAGCCAACATCCTCCCAGTGCACCCTGAAACCATCCAGAGTACCTCATAAGGTTCTGTGTTTGGAGGCAGCAAGAGTAGAGGTTCCCCAAGAAAACTCCAAAGGATTTGGAAAGGCCATGCTTAGAGGGAATACATAAAAGGAATCATGTAGTCAAACTGAGATATCTTCTAAGTTACTTTGAGGCTTACTATAAATAAGAGGTATCAAACTTTTTTGGTGCTACAATATAACATAGATAATGTTAATTTGTAAATTTCTAGGGCAATATGTAGTTCAAAAGTATTTCAGTATTTGAATTTGGTACTAATGCTATTCATTACTTTAATCTCTCTGTTTCAGGCAACCTCCTGACTGAAATTCTCTATTAATGAATTTCATTCTCTACTCCTGTACTTTGTAGATATGGTTCATTCTTCCTTCTCTACCCCTGGAATGTACTCCCTTTTCACTTCCTCTTAAAATTCCTTGGGTTCATGCTACCACCTTCTATATGAGGCTTATCCTGGTTTCTCTATTGCCTTTTGCCCAATCAAAAATTATTTTGCATTTTCTTTGTACTATACATATTTTGCAATTATTTATTATGTATAGTTTATACATGTTGTTTTCCCACAATAAAATGTATATTTCTCAAGGACAGGTACTACTTTGTTTTTGTCTTTGTATCTCTAGTATGTACTTGAGATAGATACTTACCACAATGCCTCCCATAGTGCAAGAGTTTAATTCAGTTAATGCACAAATATATACCCATGGGGAATAGAAAATCCCCTTATGTGGGCCTGTTATAGGGCTACAAAATCAACTTTTCCTTTATATTTACTTATTAAATTAAATATTTGGCAAATCACTTAAGCACTAAGAAATTACATTTTGATGTTCAGTATTTTAACAATAATTATTTGATAATACATGATTACAAATGTTGAAATGATAACTATAGGTAATCTGAATTTCTGACAATATTTTCAAACTTAATGAAATTTTTCAAAGAACTATTTCATCAGTGCAGGTTTCCTTTACAGGTACAGATTGTAATTCTTACATTTAGTAGAGATTTATTCTCATGAGTTTCTAAAAAATTCTCATGACTATGTGATTAAAATTTATTCTTATTGATATGGTCCACTCTTCCAACTCCATCCCTCTTTTCTTCTTTAAATTCCTTGATTCCTTGTTACCACTTTCTATATGAAGCCTATCCTTTTGTCTTCCTCAAATAACAGATAGCTGATCAGACCAATATAAGCTCAAAATGCTCTACAACAAGTCAGGCACAAGTAATCTATGTGAACACTTGGGTTGGATACGCTAAACTTATATGTGTCATGTTTCCTTTGAGCTACTTCGATTCTGCCTTCCACATAGAGTGCAGCATCCTCACTGATTAGGGCACACCATGCTGGCTTGTGTCAGTGTCTCCTATGCTGTACAATCAGTTCTAAAGCTCTTCAATGAGACCTTCAGGGTGTCTCAGTATTGCTTCTTCTGACTGCTTTGTGAGTTCTTGCCTGTGTTGGTTCTTCAGAACATAGTTTTTTGGCAAGCATGAGTCTGGCATTCTAACAATGTATCTAGCCCAACGAAGTTTCACTCTCTGTAATGATGTTTGAATGCTTGGCAGTTTAACTCAAGAAAGGAACTCAGTGTCTGGTATCTCCTTCTGCCAAGGGATGTTCAGAATCTTCTTAAGACAATTTAAATGGAAGTGATTCAATTTCCTAACATAGCACTGGTAGACTGTTCAGGTTTCACAGGCATATAGCAATGAGTTCAGCACAATGGCTCTGTAGACCTTTAGTCTACCTCTTCTCTCTCACACTTTCATTTGGAGTTTCCTAAATATTGAGCTGACTCTGGCAATATATGTGTCTATCTCATTGTCAATTTGTATGTCCTTGAAAAGGACACTTCCAAGGTAAGTGAACTTGACCACAGTACTGAAAACTTCTCCATTTGCTGGAATCAATATGGATGATATGGTGCTGAAAACCTATGCTTTCTTGGTATTAATTGCTACACGAAAATTAGTGTAGAATATGTTCAAGGAACTTGGGGTAGACACTCTTGGTGTGAGGGCTACCAAGTCCTCTTCAGGACTGCTTTCCACATTTGATTTCCACCTGAGCCACCGAACTGTCACCTATGGCTCCAAGATGTTGTAGCATGCATAGTGGACACACCCAGTAAAGCTCTTCACAGGTAAGCTAAATTAAGTTGAGGGTAATCAAGGGAATCTCAAGCTCATTGGTGAGGTGGGGGAGTGTCTACCCCAAGGATATGAAGTCTTCTACTGGTGGAATGGGTGGATGAGAACACTTCCTTCCAACAGTCCTGAAGCCAGCTGAAGCAGCTGCTGTGGAATGCTTAGAGTTTGGTAAGACATAGAAGATACCAAGTTCATTCACTACATCTAGAGCCATCACCAGTTGTCTTGACTCTGTCTTCCTGTGCTGGATTATGATGACTTCGGGAGAATGAAGCAAATGACTTTATGCTCTACCTTACCTAAAACCAATTTGCGCACATAACAAAAGATATCACTCATAACCGTTCCTCAAAGTCAACCCTGTACACAAGTCATACAGGGCATAGGATCATTTCCCCCATGAAAGCATCAGTGAGATTTAGCAGCTCCCTGCATGACTGAGCAGCCCTTTCAAGGATCTAATTGCTCACCTCCTGATGTCAGGAAGCCCCAACCCTGGCCTGATGACCACAGCAGGCGAAGATCACACAGTGAAGTCAAGATGCAAAAAAAGACACAAAAGCTTCTTCAAAGAATATTCCACTTACCATGTGCATGGAACATGCACACACTCTAGATAACACTAGATCCAATAGACCTGAAAGATGAACAACTCTAATTGTGAGAAAACTCAGCAGGTATCATATTGAAATAGCAGCTCTAAGTGAAACAAGGCTGGGAAATGAAAGCCAACTTACTGAAGTATGAGTGGAATACATATTTTTTTTGGACTGTTGCAGTGAAAGGGAGCACTGTGAAGCTGGGGTATGTTTTACAATCAAAATTAATCTAGTCAACATTCTTGAATACCTACCAAAAGAAGGGAAGGACAGGTTCTTGATAAAGAGATTGCCACTTGCAGGTGGCAGGAAAAAACTTGATTCCATCATCATCAGTGCCCATGCTCCCACCATGGCAAACACTAATGAAGTTAAAGAAAAGTTTTATCAAGACCTGGCGACCCTCATCCCAAATAATACCAAAAGGGAAGAAGATTGGCCCTAGCTGTTTCAATTTCCCTGTCAGTTCATAAGTTCTGTTCTCCACTAAACTGTGACTTTGAAAACTGAATGTGGGAAGTCTTCTAACCTTCCCAAAACTTTGGTCAGTCCCCCTTTCTCCTGGGAATCACTACCACATCATGATGAAGCAACAAAGGTGCACTTTTGATGGAGTTCTGGAAATTTAGCAAAAAAGAATGAAATAAATCACAGCAAAATTACTAAGGAATCAACAAGGCACAGTTGACCTCTAAGCCATATGATTTCATTTCAAGTCCCACGACTGACACATATTGACTTATGAGACCTTTGGAGAGTTTCTTAAGGCTACTCTTTTTTTTTAGGTTTTTGCAAGGCAAACAGGATTAAGTGGCTTGCCCAAGGCCACACAGCTAGGCAATTATTAAGTGTCTGAGACCAGATTTGAACCCAGCTACTCCTGACTCCAGGGCAGGTGCTTTATCCACTATGACACCTAGACACCCCTACCCAAGGCTACTCTTTGAGACTACAAACTGCATATTATATGGGAGTGGGGGGGCACAAAAGAAGGCAAAAAAATAGTCCCTGACCTCAAGTAGCTCACAATGTAATGGGGAGACATTTACAAACAAATGTTATACAAAGATAGATAGATAGATAGATAGATAGAGAGAGAGAGAGAGAGAGAGATGATAGATAGATAGATAGATAGATAGATAGATGATAGATAGATAGAAAGGAAGGAAGGAAATAATTAACAGAGGAAAGGCACTGGAATTTAGAGGGGTAGGAAAATCTTCCTGGAGAAGTTGGAATTTCAGTAGATACTTAAATCTTCTCTAAGAAGGATTTAAACATTTATCTAACTAGATAAAGTCAATGCATGCATTCCTTATAAATGGATAAGTTTTTTCTTGACTGTTTCAGATTCTGAACTCCAAATAATGGCAAGGAGAAATGTGAATAAAAACAGAAGCTGAATAACATAATTCTGATATCAGTATGAGAGGGAGGAGGAAAGTGGGGGGGTAGAGGGATTGGTTTGTACTAGCAGAAAAAAGATTGAGTCTAGTAGATAGACTTAATTCAAAGGAAGAAAAGTCTTCTGCTGGATATTTAAACACACACACACATATAAAATCTTTCATTAATAGGGATACTCCTTTCAGTAATATAAATAAGAACTGATAAATGCCTTCTTATCTTGTATAATTCTGGGCATGCTTTCATATATAGATGCTTCACAAAGGTTTTAACCAAAGTACTGGAGACCTTCTTCCACTATAATAAGTCTTTTAACCTTCTGTGAGTACCTGTCCACTATTAGGGCAACCCATATGACATAGTCAACAGTCATATAACTGACTCTCCTCCTGCTTTCATCTGTTTTGCCATTACCTATCTTCATGTCCCTTATTTCCAACATGTTAAGTTGGTGAAGTGCTGCTACCTGCTCCATCAGCTTTCTCCTCCAGCAAATTACACCCCCCCAAAATCTCTACTCTCAATAGTCCTCAATCACTCTGTATACTGATTGCTTGCCTCTTGCCTATGGACATACCCTTGTGTCCCCCATCCTTAAAAAATCCTCATTTGACCCATCTACCCCTACCAGACATTCTCCTCCTTTTTATGAATAAACTCCTTGAGAAGACCATCTACAATACTTTCATCTACTACTATCTTTCTTGTCATTCTCTTCTTAACTCTCTTTAGTCTAACTTCAACTTAAACTCTTCTCTCTAAAGTAAGTAATTATCTCCTAATTGTCACATATAATTACCTTTTCTCAGAACAAATTCTCTTGACATCTCTCAGACAATAACTCAATCACATGCTTCTACTTGATATTCTTTTTTTTCCCTCTATGATTCCATAATACTTCTTTCTCTTGGTTCTTCTACTCAAGTTACTTCTCAGTCTTCTTTATTGGATCTTCATCCATATCACTCTCACTAATGAGGGGTACCTGCCAAAAACTATAATCCAGATCTGCTTCTCTTCTTCCTCTATATTATTTCAGCTGGTGACATCAACAGCTGCCATGGTATCTTGGTATCAAGCTATTTCTATGCAGATAAATGTTAGATCTACTTGTCTACTACTAGCACTATTGGCTCCACTGTCTAATTAAATAAATAAATTCCACTGATTCCCTGTCACTGAGATTGGGAAAAAAATCCTCTGTTTGGCTTTTATACCTTACCATTCCCCCTCTGTGTGAGCTGAAATTCAATAACATTGGTTTTCTTGTGGTTCCTCAATCAAGACACTCTATCTACAGTTTGTCAGAGCCACAAGTGAGAATTGAGGGCCAGGTAGACAACAAAGGTGGATGAGTAGCCCTGAAAAAGGTACTGCAAGTGCACTGAGTCCTCCTCAAACCTCACATAATAAATACTATTTTTTGACTACTTGTTCCCATTATGCATTTCTTCATTGTCCTCTAGGTCATCTGAAATCTTGATTTTTTTTCAGGAATTGTGTTGTTCCATAATGTGTAACCACGCAATTTGGGGGAGGACACAATTCATAGTTGAAAGAGGACCTTGGCTTGAAATGTCCCTCCATCTGTGTAGTCTTGGGCAAGTCATATAAATTTTCTGAGCCTTAGTTTTCTTATCCATAAATTAAAAGTGTTATTTCCTTCCAACTTTAAGTTTATGGTACTAACACTACACAATTCTTGTTCTGATAGTGAGAGACAAATAGGATAGTTTGATTCAAGCTATTTCAGGTGTCTTGTTAAATAAATAATTTGGCTTCTTCTAAAATTGACCACATTAATGCAGAGGACAGAGCAATAATGAAATCCATTATAGAGTGAAGTTTTTTTTCCCTTAGTATCTGTGTTTTTTAATTTTTCTTAAGGAAACATTTTTCTGCTCACAATTTTTGCCAGATGTTCTTCCTCGTCAACGGTTGGATCAATGGCAGAGCCAACCCTTACATCAGAGGCATCTGTTTACACTAGGAAACTTTTGGTAAAATACAACTGGCCCATGAAGACTCCTTACATAGAGTTTGAGATGCTTTTCAAATTAAAAAGAGCTCTTTGCAACATTTTGGATAAAAATATTTTATAGGTGATACTTCAGGAAAGTGAACAAAGTGAGAAGGGCCTCTGACTGACCGGAGATTAATGGATTTGTGAGAACAGTACTCAATCACCAAGGCTGTCTCGAGGTTTTATTTGGCAGTTGCCCAGGTCAAAGTCTTGAAAATATTCTCCTGGTCCCTTTAAAATAGGAGTCACAAGAGTATACCTTGAACAACCATAGGAGAGACTGTTTTCTTCCAACATGAACTATAAATGTGGAATAAACTTAGCTTTTGGAGAAAATAGGTTTCTCCTAATGCCTTTGCTTTTGCATTTAAAAAACAAAGACTAGAAAAGATGCCATAGCATAGGAAGGTATATCTGCGATTTCTACTTTTTTACAATGCTTACATACATACATACATATACATATATGTATGAATGTATATATATATGTGTGTGTGTATGTATAAGTATATACTCTTGAAGGATTAGAAATCTAAGACCTATAAGGTGACTGTTTTGTTTTGTAACTATAAAAATAGCCTTTTTTTTAGAGAGTATGAAATTTAGTGTGTAAGGCCTGTTTGAAGTCAGGAAGACAGATTCAAATCCTGCCCCAGGTACAAACTTGTATCACCTCAGAAAAGTCAGATAGCCTCTGAATGACCTCAGATCATTCTCTAAGATTACAAGTTGAGAAAACATTCTCCAATTGCATTCATCAAAAGTTTATTAATAATTAATTCATAGATCCAGACAGCCCTAAAATATGCTTAAACCATATCCTCCTAATACATGCTATATTTCCTGGCTCCCAATTATTGTCTTTAGACAGTCCTTTAGACCTTTCATCTCTCTCTGTTATTGACTGTCATATGTATAGTATTCACTATCCACAATTCAAGGCCTTCTGCATGGCCACCAATTCTAAAAAAGAAAGCAACCTGTCCTTGGACAAGTTGTACTTTATAATTATATGTATAATAATATACATTTATATTATTGTTATTATATAATTATATTTTTATTATATAATATTATGTTATATATTATTTTATAATATTATATTACATATTATATTATTTTATATTATATTGCCCTCAGGATCTTCAGGTCTCTATGTCTTTTCCTTCTTCCATGTCTTTTCCTTATTCGTTCAATCATCCCATTTCTCTGATTGAGAATAGATATTTATTCAAAACTTCAAGGATCCATGTTTTCATTAATGTAGGTGTTCAGAACCTTTCTGTACTTTAGTAAGTGGTTTTCATGAGTTATCATGGCTGAAAATGTCTAGATCTGACATCTAACCTACTGATGACAAGTCTCTATTTAACTAGGTTGCTCCAGATATATATATACATATATATATATGTATATATATATATATATGTAATCCTTTGCCAGCTCATACTCAAAGCCTTTTCTTCTTGGTAGGAATAATAAGATTTTAGGATTTACTGGTAAAGTACACAAATGAACGATTAAAGGAATGAAACAAATGAATGAGTGAAAAAGCATTTATTAAACACTTTTTAAGTGAAAGGGCAGCATCACCTGTCTGCCATTAATGAGTCACCCCAATAGGACTGTAATCCAGAAAGAAGTTGTAATGTGTATCCCACAAACTCTAAGTATCCCTGAATTTCAAGGTCTAAATCCTACTAAAGTTAGTGAAACCAATGAAACAGGTCTTCAAACTTAATTCTACACCCTCCATACTTATTCCTCTACCATGGCTTTATTCAGATACTCTTCATACTCTTCTCTCTAACTGGATATCTCTTCTCTTCCTTAAATTATTCCAATCTAATATGTCCTGTCAAGCCTTGCTCAAATTACATTTCCCACCTTGAACCTTCCTTTGAAATCAAACTGGTATCAGGAATATAAGAGTTCTAACTCTGTCTCTGATATTTACTAGTTGTATGACTTTTAGGGTTTTTTTTTGCAAGGCAAATGGGGTTAAGTGGCTTGCCCAAGGTCACACAGCTAGGTAATTATTAAGTGTCTGAGACTGGGTTTGAACCCAGGTACTCCTGACTCCAAGGCCGGTGCTTTATCCACTATGCCACCTAGCCGCCCCTAGTTGTATGACTTTTAGATAGTCACTTAGATCACTTAGGTTCTCATGGTCTTAGTTTCCTTGACTGTAAAATATTAAAATGTAAAATATGTAAAAAATGTATTAATTGCATCAACTTCATAAGGCTTTTTTGAGGATCAAATGAGATAAGTGAAGCACCTTGTATACCTTAAAGTACATATATATATACATGATAATTGTCTTCAAGCAATTGAAAATCTGTCTTATGCAAAATGGACTAAACTATTTGACTCCAGAAAGCATAATTTAGAACAATGTGCAGAAATTAAAAAAAATAAATCTGGGGTGGGGGGGGAACTTTCTAATGTTTAAAGGTATCTCAGAGAAGAATAGTTTGCCCTGAGAGCTACTGAGTTTATCTTAAAGTTTTTAATAAAGGCTAGATAAACCCTGCTAGGTTTTGTGTAAAGGAATCACACAAGATTCAAGAATGAATTTTACTAGATGTGACCTTTGAAGTAAGTATCTGTCAACTCTGAACTTCTATGCTTCTGTGATGACTTGTTGGGGATATGATAGATAAAATAATCCAATGAAATAATACATATAAAGTATATTGCAAATCTTAAAACTTATATAAATGCTGATTAATAATTGACATCTATATTAATTAGCATTAATGTATTAATAGTATCTTCCCAACTACAACTCAAGTATCTGTGCAACATATTTCTTTTATATTCTACATGGCACTGAGCACTGACTCTAGAAGACCAGTGATATGAGAGAGTGGAGCACAGGTCTTAGAATCAGAAGATCTTGGTTAGAATCCTATGATACTTATTGTTTGATCCAGGCTTGAGTTCTTTGAACCTCAGCTTCCCTTTCTATATAATAAAGATATATAGTTGTGAGAAAAGTATTTTTTAAGGTTTTATCTATTCTTTAAATGTGAGCTATCATTATTAGAGTAAATTTCTAAGTTCCATTGATTATTTTTGAGGGGGAAAGTGAAGGAATAAGATGAGTTTACATAAACAGTAAATTAAAAACTAGTATTTCTATAGTGCTTTAAGGCTTATAAAGCAATATATATATAATATAACATAACAAAACACAATATTATATTATTAATATAACATAACATGGCAACATAATATAAGATAACAATGAATATAATTCATATACAATGTAACATAGACTATATATAATATAATGTGATGTAAGATATGGTATAATATAAACATAAATAAAATGCAATATAATTCAATGTGTATAATATACCAATGCATCTCATATCATGCCATATCATATCATAAATGCAACACAATATAATATAAATAATATTTATATATACATACATATGTATATGTGGATAAAATTTGATCCTCACAACAACCCTCTGAAACATCAGAGATTAAATGACTTTATCAGTATCACACAACTAATAAGTGTCTGAAACCAAATTTGAACTCGTCTTCCTGACACCAGGTCCTCTACCACTGTATCACTTAGAGATTTACCTACATTCCTACCAACAGAGGAAAAAAGGGTTTAACATTTAGAAAAAAAGTTAATTTGAAAGCTTCAATATGGTAGAGTATCATGAAGCCCTCATTTGATCAGCCAGGCCTGATGTCACTTCTCTTTCTTATTAGCCACCATGAGATCAGGACTCCTAACACCATCTAAAACATTCTAAGTACCATTTCTACCTTCCTCAATCATATTTATTCTAGTCTTCTTTTATTTATTCATATAGTTTGTTTCTTTCTGTATCTTGGCCTCCTTTCATCAGATTCTTTTCTGATATTAACTCAACTTTAACTGTTTTTTCATGGAATTATTTGACAAGATATGATATCTTAGCCTATTTGAATTTGATTCTCCAACCCTTCCATAGAGGTATGGGACGTTTGATCTTGGGGTTATGGTTATGGTCTGAAAATGTTTAATCCTCAAACCTCCAACCACTTTCCCCTAGATTGTATTCTCTTAGAATTTATATTCTCTGCTAATCATTTCTCCCCTATTGTATTCCTTTTATCCTTCCTTCTCTTTCTAACAGTAACATTCAATAAAAATTAGGTCTGAAAAAGAACCAGTCCACCTTCATCACCACCCCTGATTTTCTTATTAATACCTTTTCCAAATGAATGTGTCTTTTTTCTGCTCCAGTAGAATATTAGCAATATATCAGAAGCAACCTCTTCCAATTGCTTAAATAAATTTACTTTTCTAGGTTTCTCTCTACTCTTCTACTTGCATTTCAAAATACTTAACTTTAGTCTTTTCAATTGACATGTTTGAAAAATCTTCTATTCTATCAAATATTCACTTTTTTCACCTATAGGATTGGTAAGTTATACTTTCTTGTAAGACTGTCTTTTGGCCTTAATTATATTGTATTGCATTCCAAGATCTCTTCTATATAATTGAAGGTCTTGGTTTATTCTGCCTGTGGATTCTTGGTGCTTGAATTCCTATCTAGATGTCTTCAAGATTTTTACCCTCAATGCAGGAGTTCTTGATTTTATGACAAATCCTAGGGCATTTCATTTGTTTTGGAAGTGATCTGTGGATTTTTAATATTTCCACTTTGTTCTCTAGTTCTAACAACAGATCTGATGAGTTTTTAGGAAATATTGCATCTGGATATTTATCATGGTTTCTTTATGGGTTCAGTGATTCTTAAAACTGATTTCTCCATGATCTATTTTCCAGATCAAATTTTTCATGGTTTACATTTTTTTGAACTTTTGATTCTTTTCTAACATTTCTTGCTGCTTTGTGATTTCTGCACTTGCTTCATTTCTTATAGGCAATTTTTCCTGAGTCTTTGTTACAGAGTTTTCTCTCCTTATTTATAAGGAATCTCTAGCTCTACAATCTTTTTTTTTTTTAGTTTTGGCAAGGCAATGGGGTTAAGTGGCTTGCCCAAGGCCACACAGCTAGGTAATTATTAAGTGTCTGAGGTCGGATTTGAACTCAGGTACTCCTGACTCCAGGGCCGGTGCTGTATCCACTGTACCACCTAGCCGCCCCCCTACAATCCTTTTTATAGTAGTCTTCTTTCATTTACTCATCCTTCAACTTCGGTTCCTGCTATGCTTTTGGGTAGATTGGTTGACCCTCCTTATCTTTCTGTATTACTTTCCTGCCTTCCTGCATTGACTTCTTTCTCCTGGGATAGGTCATTCTCAGTCTTTGAGATTTATAGAACTGAATCTTCAAGGTCTGCTATAGTATCTTATAACAAAATACTAGAATTTTGGAGCTCCTAGGTGCCTAAACTCTTTTGTTCTGACTTTTGAAATTCTATGGTAACCATTACTATTTCATGAGCTTCCAGGATGTCCTCCTTGTGATTTACTGATTATTGTATGAATTTCTAATCTCTTCAGTTTTAGAAGAGTGGGAAAGAAAGGAGGTATATTTTTGCCATTTCTGAACTCCTGCAACAGACATTTGTTTCTGATTCACTTTTATCTCTGACCTGTGTCATATCAAAAAACTTCTAACTTGTTTGCTGCACTGTTGCTGATTTTGTTGGTAGGGATCTTTCTTATTGTTTAATTCTAGAGTGATTTTTACCCATTTCTTTACCTATTACCTATTTCTCATATTTCTTTATCATTATTTGACATAGTCCAAATTTCTGAGTTTTGCTAAAATAAGTATTGTAGAACTGGGTGGTCTAGTTCCTTTTAGGCAATCACCTTGTTCAAAAGTGACTCTTGGATTCTTGAAGTCTATTATAGCAAAGTCCAAGATCCAGAAGATCTTATTGACTAACTTTTTTGTCAACAATAATTAATGTATTGACTAACTATAGAAATAGAACTGTAGACATAGAGCTAATGGAACCTTAGAGTCTTTTAATCTATAATTTAATTTTACTGTTAAGAAAACTAAGATCCAAGGAGTTAAAATGTCACAGAGGCAGAATTTGAACTTAAGTCCTCTCATTCCAGAATACTCTGTCTTTGTCATTGAAAAGTCAACCCTAAGTAAGCATGAATAGAATTCATCACCAAAAAGTTAGTCACCAAGTGATGATTTTATTTATTTGTTTGTTTGTTTGTTTACTTTGTTTATTTGCTATAGCACATAGGGAAAAGTAGAGGAAGTTCAGAATAATGAAAGGAACCTGTGACTTTTTCAAAGTATAAGTCTTTTCCTTTGTCCTAATGCTAATAGATTTGGATTAAGCATGAAAAAAATTAAGTCAGTTAGTCAATAAGTATTTATTAAATATCTTCTTTGTACCAGACTCTATACTAAGCACTGAGGATATGAAAAAAAGGTAAAAAATAAAAGATGTCTCTGCCCTCAAGGAGCTCACCATGGGAGAAAGAGCTAAGTAGAAATATGGATACTGAAACTATCCCCAATTTTTTTTCAATGCAATCCTAAAGTAAGGATTTTGACTCTTTAATCTAAAATGGAAAATAAAAGAGATAATTCCTATTTTTTAAAAAAGAAGATAAGGGGCAGCTAGGTGGATAGAGCACTAGCCCTGGAGTGAGGAATACCTGAGTTCAAATCTGACCTCAGACACTTAATAATTACCTAGATGTCAATTAACCCCATTGCCTTGCAAACCCCCCCCAAAAAAAACAAAAAAAGAAGATAAAATTAACATATAGGTAAATATAATTCAAAAAGTAGCTTTTCAGCCCCAAGATTTCATATACAAAGATCTCAGGCTTCTCTCTTCTTCACAACTTTCTTCCCAAAATAGTCATGATGAAACAATATGCTAAATAACTTTTAAAGTAGTAATGTGTATTTATCAGTAATGAGATTGGATCAAGTATCCCAAACTTCATGGAAAGCGCTTTTTTCAATGTCAGTGTGGATATTGAAAGATCTGTGTAATATCTTGACAAGGACAACTTTCAGGCAATGTAGATTACCTTTAGGAATAGAAATGTTATGGCAGTTTCTCTACAAAGCAGAATTATTTCATTTTTTATTATTAACAGATACTTAATTTCAATGAGGATCATAATTACTACTAAATATCTAAGAATATGAGGAAATTTGAGATGCTTTCAATGAAGAATGTTTTAGGAAGCTTTTCTATTGATTCCTTGTTCTTTTCATTCTTTGATTTTTTTTATCTCAACCAACCTGGCACTTTTCACACAGAAGAGATTATGCTTCCAGATTTCATTTTTCAACAAAGAACTGTCTCTTAAATCTGATTACTTCTCTTTGAAGTTTTTACTGCTTTCAGAAATTGTAGCTATTTCCTCTCCCTTTTTGAATCTAAGTTATTATGCTGAAAGGGTAGAACAGTGATACTTATCATTATCTGTCATGAAGATATTCACCATTGGGCACTATTTCAAGACCTGATTATGTACCACCAGGACCCCAAGGAAATCACAGGCAAGTCTTATCAACTTCATGACTCATTAGGCTCCCTTTATGTGCATTATTTGGGATTGCCTTCAACAACTCCAGTTAATAGAAGGCTTCACAGGGTTTCTCTCCCCTCTTATCACTGTCTCCTCAGTACATGGACTGTTCTAAGATTCATCAGCACTTTAAAAAAATGCAAAGCTGAGTGAAATGCATGTACTTACCAAACCAGATGTGGAAAGAGTGCCCAAAGCAAATGTCTGGTGTCTAGTCCCAATGGGGCCTTGCCAATCTATGCTTGTCAATTGGAGGAGGTACTAGAGAACTTTGAAGAAAGGCTTCTTGACTTTGTGTCATTTTTTCAATGGTAATGTGAAAACAAGATCTTTACCAATTAATCTTATTGGGTAGCATTCCACTCCTGACATTTTAATGTCTGAGAGATCTCTAAAAATCTATGTAAATAAATGTCTGATTGTTCACTTGAAGCCTAAATTCTTTCTTCCTTTTTTTCCTTTCCCCAAACTTCTCATCTCATTATAATGTAAGACCACAAAAATCAATTGAGCTACTGCAATATCACAAACACTATCAGACATAAACAAAATTATATAGCAAGTAAAGTTGTCTTCAACAATGTCCTTCCATCATCTTGACTCTCACTGGTCCCTTTCTTTATTAACCATGTCCAAATCTCTAGGTACCCTCATGGTATTCCATGAACACTGAGGGCCTCCCTCTAGGCTATTCCACTCCATAGTTTGCCCTTTTCATCCCTCTTCCAACCAAGTTCAAGGATTTTTCTTTATTCCCACCTGAGCTCCTGTCTATTTTCCAAGATAGTATTTAAAAATAATTCATGTAAATATGTTAATGACTGATAATATAGGAGTTGAGTTATCCTCCCAGATAACCTATTTTATAAAAATAATGCTTTGACCCAAAGACATGACTCAAATTTTAATAAGGGAATTGGTATATTTAGTACAATGAGACTGGATAAGAATCAAGAGATCTGGATATCAGTGCCTAATCTACTGTCTTTTACCAAATTGCAATCTCTCTGTATCCAAGTTTCCTTATCTATAAAATTATAATTAATTCTTAGCTCTATAATTTACTAGATGTGTAACCATGCTTGTAAGGAATAAGTGAGGTCACAGACATATATAGAAATATATATATATTATAGCTATCTATCTATCTATCTATCTACCTATACAGAGGATTCTGTTACTATAATGCTATAGAAATAAACTATTATTATAGTTGGGTACTATTAACAAATATGGGAAATTAGACTACGCTTAGTAAGGTCTTCCAGCATTTGTCAATTCATCAATTTTTAAAATTGATATCTTATTTTATTTTTCCAGTTACAAGCTATGGTAGTTGTTCAACATTCATCCATCTGCAACTCTATAAGTTACACATTTCTCTACCTCTCTCTCTTTCCATGGCCATGAACAATCTGGTAAAAGTTGTACATATATATTTGTGTTAAACATATTTACATATTAATCATCTTGTAGAAAAGGAATTAGGACTAGGGGGAAAGAAATAAATCCATGAGATAGGAAGGAAAAACATAAGAGAAGTTTTTTTTAAAAAATGTATATAGTATATATTCAGATTTTGTGAGTTTTATTTTCCTGTAGATGTGATGGCATTATCAGAAGGTCAATTTTTAAAACAATTTCTGAGGAAAGATAAGTTTGTTGCCTAAATGATCAAACATTAGATACGTTACATTCTTCAACTTTTCAGAGGGAAAGTTGTCCCCACAATGGTGAAATTATAAACAAACCCAACCACCCTGTGGTTTGATCTTTAGATTGGCCTTAGGGTGGAGCCAGAACCAGAAAAGTTATTGTGAGTGGATTCTTACTTCCTTTTGTGACTACATAATCTGAGTTTCCCCCCCATTTTTTCTTAATCATTTCCTTGTTGCCATTTATGACATTAATCCATCACTTCAACCCATCTTTTAAGGAATGAATAAAAGCAATCAAATTAAAACTTCTAATACAATTATTTCATCTGAAAATGTATACAATATTCTGTCCAAGTAGTCCCCTACTTCCATATGTATCTGCTGTGCACAACAGCTGTGCACAACACTTTCCATGTAGTAAGTACTTTTTCATTGATTTCTACTTCTAAGTTTCTTTCAATTCTGAGATTCTATAAAATTTGCTATAAGACAACTTTTTTAAAAAATTGAAGGCAGTAATCTTTAGTCTTTGCTAAAACTCCACAGTTCTTTCTCTGGATACAGATACCCTAAAATTGTCCTTGATATTGCATTGATGGAATGAGCAAGTCCATTACAGTTGACCCTTGGGTGAGATATAAGATAAGGAACTTCCATATAATGAAATGATTCATAGAACATCTGAGACAAAGGGACCATGGAGATCAATTGGTCTAACTTCCTCATTTAAATAGTTGAGGAAAGCAAAGCTTAGTGAGGTCAAATGACTTGCCTATAGTAAGAAAACTAAGCACAGCTAGGTGGCACAGTGGATTGAGTACAGATCCCAGAGTCAGCAAGACTCATGTTCAAATCTGGCCTCAGACACCACCTATGTAATCTTGGGCAAGTTGTTTAATCATGTTTGCCTCAATTTCCCCCATTTGAAAAAAAGGTGTTGGAGAAGGAAATGGCAATCTGTCATGATCTTTACCTAAAAAACCCCCAAAATGGGCCACAACTGATCAACAACAAAAATAACTAGTAAGTTACAGAATTAGGCCTAGGGCTTTTGACTACAAGTCTAATGCTTTTTTCAAATATTGTAGCTAGTTTATTGTGTATTTAATTAATGGTATCAATAGTAGATTCTAAAGAAAAGCACAAAATTATGTTGTTTAGTTGACCTCTCTATCCAAATAATTTAAACTCAGTGATTCAGTTGCCCACCTTTCCACAAATGACCATTGTAATATGTTCTCTACAGAGGGAATTCTGTAAGCCTTGGTTTAGTATTGCATTCCATTCTTCAAACCTTTCAGAAGCAAAGTTGTCCCCATGTAAAAATAATTTCCAAGAATGTTGCCTTAAACCAAAAAACAATGGTGAAACTGCAAGCATACTTATTCATCCTGTGATTTAATCTTTAGAATTACATTAGGATAGAGTCACATTCTTTTGTAAGAGTAGTTATTTAAAATTTTGTTCTTATAACTGACTTTTTTTCTTAATAATGAATGAAAATACCTTCTGAAGTTAAATTTTCACTTCTTTCCTCCACTGACCTGGGTATTGCATCAAGTGCCCCAAGGGCATGATGCAATTCTATAACTGTGCTCTGTGTTCCCTACTACTATTTTTTCTAGGAAATTTACTCATGTTCTAGGATGATGATCACATTCTCCTCTGCTTCCCTCCACCCCCTCAAACAAATAACCAAAAAATGTATTCATTTAAAACAAAATTATCTTCTAAAAAAATACTTTAGTTGCATCCAGACAAACAAACAAAGGCACCAAACTCCTCACCTCGATTCCTGGTAACCCATGTCACCCATATTATGGAGTGAATGACTGACTATCTGATGAAAGGGAATCATAAATCATAGATTTACAGCTAATTCAATCTCCTTATTTTGTAGATGAGAAAACTGAGCTTCAGAGAATTTAAGCAATTTATTCAAATTCACAAAATATTAAATAACACAAATATTAAGCAGGATTTGAACTCCAAAGTCAATGTTATTTCCACTGTATCATATTATCTCCCAAACTGTCCTCTTCAAACAAAACTTTCTAGAATAATTAGATTACAAGATATCTTTCTTAATTATTAGTATCTTCTACTTTTATATCAGCTTCATTTAAGCATGTATCCCTCTCTTGTTCCCTACCTAGTGAATAATCCAATTTAAGTAAGAACAAAAAAAATAAATAATAGGCTATGGGATTCGGAGTGGGCAGAGCATTTCAATAAAACTAACAAATGCATCAGTCATTTCTGAAGGTATATGGAATGTTCCTCCATTCAGCAAGGAAGGGAGATTTCTTTGTTTAATAATAATCTGTTATTGTTTAGTCTTTTCCTATTGTGTCTGATTCTTTGTGTCCCCTTTGGGGTTGTTTTTTTTGGCAAAAATACTAGAGTAGTTTGCCATTTTCTTCTCCAGTCCATTTTATAAATAAGAAAACTGAGGCAAACATAGTTAAGGGACTCACTTAGGATCACATAGCTAGTAAATGCTTGAGATCAGATTTGAACTCAGGTAGTTAAGTCTTCTTCACTCCAGGTCCAGTGCTCTGTTCAATGTACTACCTAGCTTCCATAATGAAAAAAAATAAGCAGCATGTATTTAGTTCCTACTTTGTGCCAGATACTTTGCAAAAATTGTCTCTTCTGAGCATCGTAACAACCCTAGGAAGTAAGTGTTATTACTTTCCGCATTATACCATTAAGGAAATTGAGGCATATAGAGATTAAGTGACTTAACCAGAGACATAAAACTAGTAACAGACTGAATCTACATTTGAACTCAGCTCTTTTTAACTCATTCTACCCATTGAACCACCCAGCAAAGATTGCTTATTGTAACAATTTACTACTCTAGTTGCATTTTCTCACCCACCTCCTTCATATTCATTTCAACCATCCTCATTTTGGGTGGTTACTTTTAATCTTGCCTGGACTGGGAAATCAGGTGGTTGAATTTGTTAAAAATTACATGTTCCACTAGGAATGTGTCTGAAATCACTTCTTACTATGGAGGTTAAGCCCGGTGGATCACTCCTTTGTAGGAGTTTTGAGCATCAGTGGGTTAAGCTTATCTGATATCTGATGAGACCCCCCCCAACCCTCTCTGCTCTGAGTCCTTTTGTTGGACCCAGAATTCTAGTTAGAAAAATATGTTTATGTTTTTATTTCAAGCTCTAATCTCTCTAACAGCACCATTTGCCCCTGGCCTACCTGAGGTCTCTTTGCCCTTTTACATTTACTTTATTCCTTGAGGACACTGGTCTGCCTGAGAACCCTTTATCCTTTTTCATTATGACTTTATTATTAATTCTGTTTGCCCCTTTATCAGCACCATTTGCTCCTGGCCTAACTGGGATCTCCTTTAACATCCAAAGTCCACCTTAAGAAAACATACTTATGACTTTATTACAAGTTCTTCCTTTTCTAAACTGCCCCTTGTCAGTACCATCTGTGCCTGACCCAGCTACAGATCCCTATGACATCCAGGGTTCATTTTAATAGACTTAAACATCTGCTAAGGACATTTTATTTACTCTTCCCTATAAGAAACCTGCTTATAATCACATACTTTGAATCTGTATTCAATAAAGATTTAACTGAGAGACAGTTTGTGCATTGAATTTTTTCAAGATCCTTTCCTGTTCTGAACCCCTTGAGAGTTGGGATTGAAAGGGTTAGAGGAAAGGGTGGAGTATTACTAAGAAACTACAAACTGAGGAGGAGGAGGAGGAGAAGGAGGAGAAGGAAAAGAAGAAGGAAAATGAAAAAGGAGGAAAAGGAGGAAAAGAAGAAGAAGAATTGCATGATATATCTATCTAATGAAAAGAACAAAATGAAACTGATGCATTTCTGAGTAATTATGGTGGCCAAGTTCAGTCTCAGAGAAGAGAACAGAAAATGTGTTTGTGGAGAGGGGGGGAGCTATAAGTGAGGATTGCTGTAAATGTCATCAAATGTGGTCAATTGGTTGACTTTACTGATTTTTTTTAAAATCTTGGTATGAGGGAAGGAAATTGCATTTTTCTTCCTGGGTGAAAGAAAAAATACATTCTGAAATATATGTAATATAAAAACAGGTTGGTTTTGTTATTATCTCCATTTGATAGTTGAAAAACTAACCTTTTTAAAAGAAGGATAGCACCCCTCTACAAAGAATTTAGAGTTGCAAAGGTAAAGCCCAGGATTAAGGATAAAATCCTTGAATTTCTGTTTGATCTACCAACTAAAAAATGTTGCCTTAACAATCCCCTTGTCTTGGGGGTCTTGTGAGAGATGAATTATTGTATGGACAAGAGAGGAACTTGGATGTCCTGTGCATAAATTTTGAGACTGAAATCCTTGTGGAAGGCAGGTGGACTGTCATTGAGCTCAATATGTCCCTCAGCTTCTCTTCACCAGGACAAAACCTAAAACTAGAGATAGAGGGTTGTTTGAATGAATAAGTCATTGTTGAACACTCCATTTTTTAGGATAAATACCAAATAGTGATTATGCATGACCTTCTCCTTCCCCACCTATATCCCTTCTATCTTCTTCCAGGACAGCATTTAACAAATGTAAAACTTATCTGCTCTTTAACATTTGCTTATAATTCTTTTCACTCAATATTTAAAAAAACAGTATAAGCTAGTTGACCACAGCAATTTCTAATTTCTATGTATTTTATTCTAGATAATAGAATTACAGAATAGAGACAGAGATGACAGGGACAGAAAGACTGAAAGTGAGAGACAGAGACAGACAGTCAGAGACAGAAACTGGAAGAGATAGAGAGAAAGAGACAGAAAATCAGAGAAAAAGAGATAGAGACAGAGAAAGCCAGCCACAGAAGAGACAGAGAAAGATAGAGACAGGCAGAGAAGAAATTTTTTAAATTGCTAGGGACCTTTTCCAGCTTAGATCGGGTATTCATAGGATTAAATAAAAGAATTGTACTGATTTATATCACATAACTTCCAAAGTAATGTGTGAGGCAAAAAAGGGAAGCAGCAGTATCTGTCTGATGGTTGAATTAGGTCCGCTGTTGGAGTTTTCCTTTAGAAAACTTAGCAATAAAAGTTTGATCTTTGGATAAATAAGCTATGTAAATGTCTCCTTAATGCAAGGTGCACTGACAAACAGGTTGTTTCTCCAGGTTCATGGAATAACTGAGGAGAAAAATAAATTACCTGGTAGGTTAGAGATTTTTCAAAATTCACCCTCTCATACAATCTAGAAGGAGTCATCCTTAGCTTCACCAAAGTCCTTATTTCTGTACATAAATGAGTCTGGATACGAAAGATGTGATGGAATAGAATTTACTACCAATGAGTAGACAGTATATTGAATGAGTTGGGAAGAAAGAGTTACTTCTGATAAACAGAAACATCCTGACATTGTTTCTTCTCAAGAATTTGACCTAAGTCCAAGGCTGGAAGCCTAAAAAGAGCTGGGCAAAGAACCCTGGGCATCAGAAGCTTGTTTGATTTGGGGCAAGGCACTTTGCTTTCCTTTCCTTCAGTTTCCTCAACTACCAAATGGAGATAATAACAAAGCCTACTTCCCCAGGGTTGTTGTGAGGATCAAATGAAATAATACTTGTAAAATAAAAAATTTAGCCTGGAATGGAGCAGATGCTTAATAATAAGAATTTCTTTCTACCTAAATATTCTAAATGTGTGATGGTTGGTTTTTTTCCAAATAATCTCTATTATTTATCTTGATTAATTATACAATGCTGAAAGTCACCTAAGAAGCATGACTTTTTAAAAAGAAATAGTTAAGAGTGGTGGAGGAGGACAAGGTCTGCAATTGTGAGTTGCTCATTTGGGTAAACTTCTAGGATGAAAACTCCCTTTACCCATGTAACTGAGAAAATGGCCCATAACTTAAAGACTGAATATTTCCTGCAACACTCAGAGTTTAAAAGTTCTGTCTATGATCATCCAAGCCTAGATCTTCCTGAATCCCAGATTATCCTGGTTATGCCACCCTGACTTGCATAATCATAATTTTTCCTTGAAAATAATGTCCTCTATTCTACATTCCAAATGAGAGCAGACCATGAATAGCCAAACCACAAACCTCAAGGGTTCTGTATTTCCCATGATTTATTTTGGATGTCAACTTTTGTCAATGACTTGCACAAAACAATTCCCTCAATTACCAGGCCTGACCCTAACAGGGGATTGCCAGAGATCCAGGCTTTGGCAACTGGTATTATTTGAAGGAGGCAGGAAGAAAGTGGTGATGATGATACCTTGACTAATCATTGCTTAGAAAGCTCATATCCATATCTTCTATCTGAACTCACAACTCCCAGTATTCATCTCTTGCCTAAGTTCTTTTTATTTATAGTACATTTCTTTTATAGTAAATCTCTATCAGACTAAATTTTCTATTGACTAGGAGCAAATTTTACATATCCTTATACTGTGTACAGCTATGACCTGAATATAACTAGACATTCAATAGATATTTGCTGAATGAACAAAAAATTTCATACAATCAGCTCATAAACTAACACTCCACCACCTACTGTCTCATTAAAACAAAAGGATGGAAAGGAAATAAGCCTTATCAGGTGTGCTATTATAGATGAGGAAACTGAATCAAAGTTTAAGTGATTTACTCAAGGTCACACCATTAATAAATTTAGGGGGTCAAATTTGAACCCTGATCCTCCTAATTCCAGATCTAATTCTTTCCATTGTGCCACCCAGGTGACTCTTAAACAGAGATGCAACTATCCACACTTCATCTTCTTCTAAAGGCTGGCCTTAATATAAATTCCAATCACTTTGTCCAAAGGACAATAAAAATGTGCATACCCTTTGATCCAGCACTACTACTACTTGGTCTGTATCCCAAAGAGATCATAAAAAAGGGGAAAAGACCCACATGTTCAAAAATATTTGTAATAGCTCTTTTTGTTGTTTTTCAACCTTTGTTAAGCTTTTATTATGTCAGTTAATGTGTTAAGTGTTGGAGATACAAAGAAAGAAAATTTTAAAATTGTGACCTCAAGGAGCTTATATTTTACTAATCATTTTTGCAAGGTTTTTGAGTTGTACAATTTTTCTCCCTCCCTCCACCCCACAACAGAAGGCAATCTGAGATAGACATTACATGCTGAACATAGATCAAAATCAAATGTGTTGTGAGAAAAGAATCAGCCAAAATGAAGAAAGAAAACATCAGAGATAGTAAAATTACATAAAATAGCAGCTCTTTTTGTAGGGGCAACAAATTGGAAATGAGGGGTTGTCCATTCATTGGGGAATGGCTGTAAGAAATCATGAGTGGAAAGACTTCTGGAAAGACTTGAATAAAGTGATACAGAGTAGAGAGACCAGAACCAGGAGAACATTGTTTACAATAATAGCAACATTGTAAGATGTTCACCTTGGATGAACTTAGTTTCTCTCAGTAGTTCAGTGATCAAAGGCTATTCTCAAAGACTTATGATAAAAAATGCCATTCATATCCAGAGAAAAAACTATGGAGTCTGAATGTAGACAAAAGTATACTATTTTTACTTTTTAAAGTTTGTTTTATGCAGCTTTTCTCTTCTTCTCATGTAATTTCCCCCCTTTAGTTCTGATTCTTCTTTCACAGCATGACTAATATGGAAATGTTAAAAATATACATTTTTATAATTGATAACAACTATATAAAATATTTTGAAGGAGGTGATGAGTGGGGAAGAAAGGAGGATTATGAATTTTTTTCTGTTCTAAAATATCACAAGGGATGGTATATGTTTGTTCAGTTATTTTCAATAGTGTCCAGTTCTTCATGAACCTATTTAGGGTTTTCTTGGCAAAGATACTGTATTCACCATTTTCTTTTCCAGAATATTTTAAAGATGAGAAAACTGAGGCAAACAGGACTAAGTGGCTTTCCCAGAGTCACATAGTTAATATGTGTTTGAGGCCAAATTTAAACTCAAGTTTTCCTGATTTCAGGTCTAGCATCATTGGCAATTAGATTGCTTGCTCAGGCATCTCTCAAAATTAGTTTATGCTCCCTCCTTTGCCCAGCATGTTAAAGATTGTTGACCCTCCTCTTCCTAACAGTCCTTGAGCCAAGTGTAATTCAAACTTAAATGTGAAAAAGGGTCCAGAAGTCATGATGAAAAAGCCATCTGCCTTCAGAAAAAGAACTGATATCATCTGTATACAGGCCAAAGCATACTACTTTACACTTTCTTTCTTTCTTTCTTTCTTTCTCTTTCTTTCTTTCTTTCTTTCTTTCTTTCTTTCTTTCTTTCTTTCTTTCTTTCTTTCTTTCTTTCCTTCTTTCCTTCTTTCCTTCTTTCCTTCTTTCCTTTTCTTTCTTTTCAAATTTTCTTCCACAAAATAATTGATAGGAAATTGTTTTATATGATTACACATATATAACCTATACTAAATTATTTGTCTTCTAAGGCAAGGAGGGATAGAATTTTTTAAAAGAATGAATGCTGAAAAAAAATTTTGCATGTAATGTAATTGGGAAGAAATAAAATATTATTTTTAAATAAACATTCACCAATTGGAGAAATAAAATTTTACCAGTCTTCATACACTTCAGAAAATCACAAATAATCAAAAAGAAGGGAGGAAGCAGATACTCCACCTTCTATTCTTAAGCCTGTTCTCTCATTACTTCTGTCCATATTGCCATCATCTTCCCAGAAACAATTTTCAGTTCCTAGGTCATAATTCTCATTAAGAATCAGATAACTATAATAACAGGACAAAGAATAGATACTACATCTTCTCTTCACCACATTAATATAATAAGAATAAGAATAATTTGCATTATATATCACTTTAAGTTTTCCAAGGTGGTGCAGTGGATAGAGTCAGGAGGATGAGAGTTTGAATTCAACTTCAGATCCTTGACACTTACTACCTGTGTGACCCTGGGCAAGTCACTTAACTCTGATTGCCTCACATCCAGGGCCATCTCCAGACATCCTGATTCATATCTGGCCATTGGATCCAGATAGATCCAGGGAAGGTGAGTCTGGTGACTTAGCATAGCAATCCCTCACTCAAATCCAATTCATGTGCTAATCATGGCATCACCTCCCTGATGTCATAGTCTTCTTCAAGAATAATGGACAGGGGTGGCTAGGTGGTGTAGTGGATAAAGCACCGACCTTGGAGTCAGGAGTACCTGGGTTTCAAATCTGGTCTCAGACACTTAATAATTACCTAGCTGTGTGGCCTTGGGCAAGCCACTTAGCCCCATTTGCCTTGCAAAAATCTTAAAAAAAAAGAATGATGGACAAGCATCAAGATTTGCAAAGTGTTTAACAAAAAGTGTTTGAGCGAGGATTTGAATTCAGGAGTTCCTAGTTCCAAGCCCACCCCACCTGCAACTCTACCTCTCAATTCAGCTATTTCTTTCTTGTTAACACTAACTAAATGGTTTCCAGATTGGATTTTGAACCTGAGAAACTAAAAAATATGGTGATGGTTCAATGCAAGAATCTTATTCTATTGGAACAGGAAGGAATAATTAAGAGCTACAGACATAAATGACTTAAGGGCACAGATCTTTCCACAACCCTTTAAAATAATATGAGCACATTCTCCGAAAGTTGTATTAGAAGTTTTTCTTTAAGTCTTTTAACATGAGCAATCATGCTAGAGTAAATAGCCTGCTGTCCTTGGAATTGGGATGACTTGGGTTAAAATAATGACTCAGATGTTTATGAGCTATACCTTTGCTCAGTTTCAATTTCCTCATCTGTCAAACAGAGATGATTATATCTACAGCAATCACCTCACTGGGCTGTTGTGAGGTAAAGCACTCAGTAAACTCTAAGGCACTGTATCAGTTATTTTTTTCTCTGCATGCCTTTCCCATACTTAATCAATCATGACCATCCCAAATGCTTTTCTGATAATGCCTTTCTTCTATATTACAGGATATCCATTCATGGCATTTAATATACAAATGACTAACCAAACAGAGGATAAATTCCACATAAGGAAAAAATTACAAGTTAAATTACAATTCTCCTTGGAAGTTTTATTAAAGAGATCTCTAGGCTTGTGTGATTATTTTAGCATTGAATTTTTATTCCAGAGAAATGAAATTTGTTACATGTTTTCATGGGTGTCCCTCTTGATCATATGCTATCATGTCTTGTCTCTTCAATTAAGCTGCCCACTCCAGTAATCTATAGTCTATAACTTTTGGAGCCAAGGAGGCACTCAGTGTTCATTATACTTGATTGTCATGCAGAATTTAGAGAAGGAAATTGTGGGAACACAGAATCATAGAATTTTTAGCCAACTTCTTCATTTGACAAACATGGAAACTGAGACCCAAGAAGGAAAAGTTTCTTGTCCTTATCCAACCAAGGTCAAATAGTTGTTGTAGTGGATCAAACACTGTTCTTGAAGTCAGATTAACCTGAGTTCAGATTATCTGAAATATTTCCTATCTGAAGCGTTCCAAGCAAGTCAATAAAACAGTCTAATTTCTTCATTTGTAAAATAAAGATAATGAATAAAGCCTATCTGCCAAGGATGTTATGAAAACCAAATGAGATCACATATGTAAAACTAATGTTTTATATAAATGCTGTGTTTGCTATAGGAACAAGGGCAGGTAGGTGGTGAAATGATAGAGAGAGCATCAGACTTGGAATCAGAAAGACATGAGTTCAAATCTGGTCTCAGACATTTCCTAGATGTGTGACCCTAGGCAAATCACTTAACTTTATTTGCCTCAGTGTCCTTAACTGTTAAAACAAGCTGGAGAAGGAAATAGAAAACCACTCTAGTATCTTTGCCAAGAAAATCCCCAAATTGGGTTTAACAGAGTTGGACACAACTGAAATGACTAAAGCAAAAAATTAAATAGGTGGGTCCCCTTCAGAAAATATATATATACATATATGGATATGGAGGTTAACACATAGAAGGGTTTATGGAGAGAAAAGCATGGATGGGTTTTTTAATCTGCACTAATACAAGGAGTAACCAGATCCATGAGAACAGCACTTAACACAGTAACTGACAAAAATTAGGAATTAAATAAAGAGTACTTGCTGACTGACTGCAGAGCCAATGAAGCTAAATTTGTTCAATAACTGAAATTCAAGACTCCTTTAATCAACAAATATTTATGAAGTGCCTTCTGTGTGAAGAACACAACGCCAATTCAACCAAGGAGACTCAGTTTGGATAAAGAGAAGATCCCTGCCATAATGGAATGTCCAATTTAGCAGGAAAATTTTATACTGATAAAAAGTAATTTAACATAAATTAATACCTTAGAGCTTAAGAAAAGGGGGAGAAAAGTATTATATCAAGTCACAGGGAGGTAGAGGTAAGGAGAAGAGTTATTTTGTTGTTATTCAGTCATGAGTGACTCTGCATGACCCCATTTAGAGTTTTCTTGGCAAAGAAACTGAAGTAGTTTGCCATATCCTTCTCCAGCTCATTTAGCAAATGAGGAAATTAAGTGACTAGTCCAGGGTCACACAGCTAATATAAGGCAAGTTTTGAACTCTGAGATGAAGAATTTTCCTGATGTTCAGATTTGGCATTCTATCTATCTCACTCACCTAGCTGCCCCGAGCTTGGGGAAGGTAGCATTTTGAAGTGTCTTTAAAGGATAAGCAGCAATTAAATAATAATATAAAATATTAACAAATAAATAATTGATTAAGTGATAGGCAGGAGTTGAAAGTATGCTACAGAGGTAGCATATTCTAGGCAGAGGGAACAGTAAGACTACAAAAAGAAAAATAGAGTTCATTTTCACTGAAATAAAATACATGGAAATAGCCTGAAATAAAACTGGAAAGATAGGTTTGCATCATATTTGAATGTAATGTTAGCAAGTTGATTTGTTCAGTTTTACTGAATTAATGATACTGATATAATGATGAATAAATATTCAAATTTGTGCATAATGTTATTGTTGCTCAAGTCACTTCAGTTGTATCCAACTCTTTGTACCCCCCCCCTTTTTTGATACTTTTTTAAATAAGCCAAATTTTCTATTTAGGAGTTCCCAAGAAGAGAGTACAGTAGGTCTTTAAAAGTGGGGGAGGGACTCTGAAAGGGTAGAGTCCAGAAAATATAGAATTAGATCATTTGTTGTACTGATCTCAAAAAGACAGATGTATGCTTAGGTGGAAAGTATATGAGCTCTGGAGTCAGAGTCTTGAGTTTAAGATCTATCTCTGTGTGATATTGGACAAATCATGTCAATGCTCAACTGCAAAATGAGAATATTGGACTCCATGGTTCTAGAGTTAGGAAATTCTACCAAGAATGCTTAAAAAATAATATATATTATTTTCTATGTAATAATTTGTATTATTTTGTATGTAACCTCATAATGACTAATGATCAAGAGCCATTTTATTCTCTGCTGAATTTATATTAGTTTAATAGTGTGATAGCCCACATAAATTTTTGGTCTTTTTATAGGCCCCTCTACATTCTGAATTCTAGAACCAATCATCCAATAATGAACTGATCAAAATCCATATGTATTCTCCAATTACATGACCCCCCTTATGAACAGACATGAAAGGAAGATCACATAAAGAATTACTAGACCCATTTTTTTTATTTTATGATGGGGAACACAAAGGGTACGCAAAGACTTGAAACTTTGACTTTAGATAGACATCCAACCCCTTCTTCCTTCCACTTCAGAATTCACAGGAAACATGATCTTTGCCTAACAATCCAGGAAAATGTCAAGGTCACTGCCCAAGTCTTCCATGAGCAATAAAATAGAACATAATCAGCTAATGACAAAAGGACATTAAAAATGGAAGAGAACTATTGATTTAAAAGTGTTAGCACAAAACTAAGTATCAATAACTACTGAAAATAAAATAAAATCTGTGTGCTTGATGCCGTGGACAATATGTGCAAAAAGCAGTTAAATCTGATAGGGTTTTTCAAGTACTTCTAAAAAGTAGTTTGTTGACATAGACTACTTTGGGTTTTTCGGCGGGGGGGGGGGGGGGGGGGGGGGCGGAGCAGGGTAAATTTCCAGTTCTCATTACAGAAGAAGCTTTTTTTAACTTATGAGATTTTAAAATTTAGCATAGTTTTCTTAGACTGACAGGTTAATGCCCTATACTGATAAGGTAAGCTTCTCTTTCTTCAATATTTTAAAACTCATATTTTAAGAATTTGAATTAAAGGGATTAGATCATATTCATTTCATCCTAAAAGACCCAATTTCAGATACTTTGCTAAGTGTTAGAACTGAAAACACAAAAAAAAATGAATAACAAAAGGGTTCTGGAACTCAAGGACCTTATAGTTTTTGAGATTAACTATATAAATATAACAAAACAAAAAAGGAGGCATTAATTGCTTTGGAGAGGGGAGGGGAAGGGAAGAAGATTTTTTGAAATCCAATTAGGAATCTTGAAACAAACAATAGCTTACATTTAGGGAATGTTTGACAATTTACAAAATACATGTATGTAAAATGTCCTTGCTTATTGAATTGCTAAATCTTAGTAACTGACACAGGAAACTTTTAAAGCATGAGAAGGTTGATTCCATGCAAATATCTTTAGAATTTCTATTTCTTTTTCCTTGTTGCTTTTTGGATCAAATTCAAATTCCTCTTTTGGGAATTAAAAGTCCTGACAAGCTGGTTATTATACTTTACTCCCCTTCACACACCCTACAATCCAGCTAAATTGACTTTCCTTGCTGTTTTTACCCACATCACTTTACCTTCTGTTTCCTGGCCTTTATATACTCCTAGAGTACACTCCCCTTTTACTCTTAAAACTAAGCTCAAGTGCCTTTTCATACAGGAGAATTTTTCTCATTGTTTCTCCCTTCCCCAAAGCAATTAATGCCTCCCTTTTTATTTTGTTTATATTTATATAGTTAATCTCAAAAACTATAAGGTCCTTGAGTTCCAGAACCCTTTTGTTATTTATTTTTTGTGTTTGCAGTTCTAACACTTAGCAAAGTATTTGAAACTCAGTGGGCCCTTAATAAATGCTATTATAAATGATTATATATGATTATATATGATATATTATATAAATTATATATTATATAATTTATATATTATATAAATGATTATAAATGATTATATATGATATATTATAAATGATTTTCTCTCTCTCTCTCTCTCTCTCTCTCTCTCTCCATGACCTGTCCTCCAGAGAATTAGGGAAGATAAATTAAAAAAGAGAGTCTGTAACTTACTTGTGGGGAAAAAACCTAAGAGGACTTTGAATGCCCCTTAGCTCAGGAAGAGTTAGTCAGATAGGAAGTAAATCAGGAGTAACAGTGACACAAAAAAGCCAGAGAGAAGAGGCAACCATCATTCTCCATAAAGAAGTGAAGGGATGCAGAGCAAAGATACATTTTATTATCATAGTTGTATGACTAAGCACAGGGAGGAGGCATGAGCCCACTTGAAATTACCAATTTGAAAACTGTATTAGAAGAATGACATCAAAATAACATACAATGAAACAAACAAGCAAAAAGAGGCTTTCATTCTTCCAGATCTGTAAGAAGTTCTAGTACCTCTCTAGTTCTATAGTTTGACTTTTTTCCTGACTTCCTACTTTCCTTCTTTTTCCCCCTTTCTTCCCTCCCTCCCTTCCTTCCCTCCCTTCCCCTTCTTTTCCACTCAGTTTTCCTTCCTTCCTTCCTTCCTTCCTTCCTTCCTTCCTTCCTTCCTTCCTTCCTTCCTTCCTTCCTTCCTTCCTTCCTTCCTTCTTCTTTATGTTGGGATTGAGGAAATTCAAGATAAGAAATTTAGTTTTTTAAGGAAATAAGAAAACATTAAAGACATCTCTCCAGTTATGCGAAGAGTGGGATTTATAAAGCCAATGCCAAACTTCTCATTTTTAGTAACCTTAGTCCTTTTTATAATCCTGGCCCCACATTCCTAGATGTGTTTTGCTTCAAATGAGTAATGAATAAGCTGCCCCTTCCATTGATAAGATGCTTTCTTAATAACATTGCCCCAGTGAAAAGGAAAGAATGGGTGCTGGCTAGAGGTTACAGAGAACCCCTAAATTAAAAGTCTTCACCACAATAATAAGGTGGGGCCCTACATTTGTCAAGATAATGTCTATAAAATAACTAATCATGCTAGGGTTAATGGCCAAACTTCCCCCAAACAGATCTTTCAGAGCATTAGCTACTTTAAATATTCCCCTATCCCACAGAAAAGCAGGCTTGAATTAAACTAGTTGGGCATTATTTTTTCATTCAGTTCAACAACCATTTCTTTTTTTTTTAAGGTTTTTTTTGCAAGGCAAACGGGGTTAAGTGGTTTGCCCAAGGCCACACAGCTAGGTAATTATTAATTATCTGAGGCCATATTTGAACTCAGGTACTCCTGACTCCAGGGCCTGCGCCACCTAGTCACCCCTATCAACAACCATTTCTTAAGCACCCACTTTATAACAATCCCCATATATGATTAGGGCAGGGATACAATGACAGATTATGGTATGAGACAGAATCTTAGGTAGATGCTTTGAGCCACTGCCACACATGTGATTTTTATCACAAGTATGTACTACCACTATCAGAACTAAGGGTAGGGGCGGCTAGGTGGCATAGTGGATAAAGCACTGACCTTGGAGTCAGGAGTACCTGGGTTCAAATCCAGTCTCAGACACTTAATAATTACCTAGCTGTGTGGCCTTGGGCAAGCCACTTAACCTCGTTTGCCTTGCAAAAAAAAGCCTAAAAAGAAATAAAAAGAACTAAGGGTAAAAGAACTAAGTTAACCAGTATGAAAATCTTAGAGGAGAATGGAAAAGTAGATGGTGCTGAGTGGATAGTGCCTAAAGAAAGTGTTAGAATATCAGGGTGGATGGTGCCTAAAGAGTTAGAATGGGAGAGTGGATGGTGCCTGACCAGTTGAAAATCAGAAACTCAATGCTTTCATCTTCTCATATTAATCTGTTTCAACTTGCTGATGTTACTGCCCTGATCATTAAACTTTAGTGGCTACCTTAAGTACTTTTAAAATAGCATGTAAACTTTTGACTTTTCAAGCCTTACCTACCAAAATACTAGACTTATAATCCAGGTATATATATAGATCAGGATATTGGTCCAAGAAACTAGAAGTTGCGGTACTACCAAGACACTAACTGCTTCCAACCAAGCCCCTAGAGCCAATATAGAGGGGAGCAAGTCCTGTGGAGAAGATATTTAGCCTCCCCACCACTAGTAGCACCTCCTGACCAGTTGCCACTAATAGAAGGGTAAATCTATTATCCCTGCAAGTAGCAGTGCTAACAGCACTCCTCTCCCATGGGCCCTGCTTCCATTCTAGTTCCACCAGCAACATAGATAATGTCATCCTTATGACAGGGGTCAGGAATCTCTGATCCAAGGGCCCTATTGGTCTGGTATTGCTGGGGCAACCACAGGCTGGATTCTAATTTTAATAAATCTAGCAGCTTACTAGGGGTAAACTAATTAAATGTTTTACCAAATATAGCCTTTGAATCATATTATAAATATCTAAATGACCCTTGAAAGAAAAAAAAGATTCCATGCTCCTGCCTTATGGGGATGTGACCTGAAAAAGGATCTCTGTTGAATCCCTCATATCCTCAGCAGCCACAGCTACTGAAGTCTTAAAAAATAAAGTTCCTTCCACCAAAGTCCATCATAGCATCAAATAGTTCAACAACAGAAATAGAAATGAAACTAGAAAAAAATGCATTCTCCTTATTTCTATCAAGAGTACTATTATCCTCCTAATCACCAGACTCCCAAGCTAGGTATCATCTTCAAATCTCATCCCCACTCCCATATGCAATCAGTTGCCAAGTCCTATCACTTCTGCCTTCATAATATTTCTCATTTATCTTCCTTTCAGTCCTCTAATAGTGTTACCATCTTGGTACAGGCATTTTTTCACTTAACAACATAACTTGCCAGTTGGTCTCCTTGGCTCAAGTGTCTCTCTCCTCATTTCAGTTCACCCACCATTCAGTTGCCATATGATTTTCCTAAAGTACAAATCTAATTATCTTACCTCATTCAGTCAACTTCAGTGACTCTCTATTACCTCCAAGGTCAAATATAAAATCCTTAGCTTATTTTTCTTTAAAGTTTTAATAATTTCATTATTTTAATATAAATGGTTCCTTTTATTGTCCTATATATTTTGTGTTATACACTTAAAGAGGGATCCTTTGGAGTCCCAGAGTTCCAAAGGATTCATGCCACCAAGAAAGGCTAAGAAACCCTGGCCTACTCAAATGGCCTTACTTCACAGTTGAGGGACTTCCAAACATGGGAAGTAACTCAAAATAAATTAGGAAATATTAGGAAAATAGGAAATTAGGAAATATGGAAAATTTCAAGAATTTAAGCCACTTTTGAAATCCTACTTTTCAAAATATATTTAATTCATGTTAACTTTCCAACTAAATATTTGATGCAGTTTTACAGAACTAGTGCTATGATTATTCCCAGGATAAAATAGGAATATGAAGAAAATAGGCATTACTTTGTTTACAGAGGTTCTGATAAGGTGAGAGTCTTTGGTGAGCTGTGTAAACTCTGTAAAAAAAAATAAACCATTTCTATGAATCACAAGGTTTGAATTTCAAGTACACTGTTTCATGCTTTAGATCAGGGGCAGGAAACATCCATCATGAGGACCAGTAAAATCATTTGGTCTTCTGCTGCCACAGCAACCACAGGTAGGCCATGAAATTCAAAAAAATCTAGGAGCTTTTTAGGGGTGAATTAATTAAATGCTTGACCAAATACAGTAGGTTAATTTTTAAATTGATAATTTTGTATGACCTTCCAATGATGTTATTCATCCAATGGGGAGAAAGAAAATTCCCCACTCCTGCTCTTGACCAAGGACCTCCAAAATTATTCCCTCTACCCAAAACTGGACAACAAATATGTTTGTTCATACAAACTCTCATTTATAAGAGCAATTATTTTTTTTTTAGGGTTTTGCAAGGCAAACGGGGTTAAGTGGCTTGCCCAAGGCTACACAGCTAGGTAATTATTAAGTGTCTGAGGCTGGATTTGAACTCAGGTACTCCTGACTCCAGGGCCAGTGTTCTATCCACTGCACCACCTAGCCACCCCTATAAGAGCAAGTAGAAGGAGCATATGTAGACAAGGCACAGGAGGGAGCTGAATATAAAGGTATATATGATATAAAGTTATAAATATATGGTATAAAGGTATAATGATGGGTGATAAAGGAAAAGTACTGGAAAAAAGGGAAGGTCAGAGGAAATGAGTGAGCATTGTCATCAGAAATGGCTAAGAGAGGAAATAACATATACATTCAATAGGATATAGAGATCTATCTTAACCCAGAAGAAAAATGAGAGGAAAAGGATGGGAAAGGGGGATGGGGGAGAAGAGGGGGTAGTAGGGATAGAAGAGAGGAAAGATCATGGGACAGATAGTCAGATACAAGACACTTCTGATAAGGGACAAGGTGAAAAGAGAAAGAATAGAATAAATGGGAGTAGGGAGGAATAGAATAGAGTGTAAGGCAGTTAACAGTAACAATTGTGGGAAAAATATTGAAGCAATTTTTCTGATGGTCTTATTATAAAGAATGCAACCCATCTCAGAGACTAAGAGTACAGACTGAACACAGACTTTTTACCTCTCATATCATTCCTCTTGAGGTTTTTCTCTATTTGGGGGGAGGGGAGGGCATTTATATTTACTTTCACAACAAGATTCTTGTAATAATGTGAAAATAAATAAATCATTAAAATTAAAAAAACAAGTATGTTTGCTACTCTAAGTTTTAAAAAAGGCAGGAATTAAGACTGAGAGATTCTATTTTTACAAAAATGTGCAACAATGTGCACATTGTGCACATGTCCCACAATGAAAGATTGTATTATATAAGAAAAAGCATTAATTTTCGAGTTCAAGTTGTTTCAATATTCAGTAGTTTTTTTGACCTAATCTATATCTTCTCTCATTTTGAAAGGAAATAATAAACTTACTACTACCTGGAAAGGGGAAGGCAGAGAAAAAGCAATTATTAAAGTACCTTCTATGTGGTGGTCACTGTTAAGTGCTTTGCAATTGTTATGTCATTTTATTCTCATGAAAACCCTGTGAGGTAGATACTATCATAATTCCCTTTTTACTATTGAGGAAACTGAGACATATGGAGGTTAATGACTTGTCCATAAATATCTAAGGTGGAATTTGAGTTTATATCTTCCTGAGTGACTTGTACAGGGACACACAGCTAAGAAGTGTCTGAGGTCAGATATGAGCATGGAAAGATGAATCTTTTTGACTCCAGGCATGGTGTTCTATCCACTGAACCACTTAGCTGCCTTTAGGGATATGTCAGTAAATATAAGTGATATGTTGGTAAACATTTAACAAATGGCTTTCTGGAAGAGGGGTTAGAGAATGTATGCAAGACACATTTTTAAGTTTGATCTGCATTATTGACATTTTATCTATTACTTATGTTAAGTCTAGACAATCAATACAACATAAAGTCAACTCCTGATTGCATTTGCTAATTTTTTAAGATACAAATGCTCACACTAGAAATTTAACAATCACACTCTGATGGAACATACCCCTGATTTCTGACCTTTGACAAATCACTTTAAATTTCTGAACCTTGATATCCATAACTGCAAAATGAATGTATTGCACTGGATGGTCTCTGAGTGGTGCCTTCCAGCTCTAGAGGTATAAGCCTACATACAACTCTAGTGACTTTTAATTAGCATAATACATTGTAAATCTTTGTAATTAGTTCACCAAGAAACAAGCACTGATTAGTCTGCTTCCAATTAAGAACTAACTAATTCCTTTAGTTATCTTTTAACTTCAAAAGGGAAAGCAAACCCATGAAGACTTTCTTTTTTTAAGATTATATTTATTTTGAGTTTTACAATTTTTCTCCTAATCTTGCTTCCCCCCCCACCCCCCACCCCCATAGAAGGTAGTCTGTTAGTCTTTACTTTGTTTTCATGGTATACATTGATCTAAGCTGAATGTGATGATAGAGAAATCATATTCTTAAGGAAGAAAAATAAAGTATAAGAGACAGAAAAATTACATAATAAGATAACAGGTTTTTTTTCTAAATTAAAGGTAATAGTCTTTGAAACTCCACAATTCTTTCTCTGGATACAGATGGCATTCTCCATTGCAGACAGCCCCGAATTGTCTCTGATTGTTGCACTGATGGAACAAGCAAGTCCATCAAGGTTGATCATCACCCCCATGCCCCCTTCAGGGTGTACAATGTTTTTTCTGGTTCTGCTCATCTTGCTTAGCATCAGTTCATGCAGATCGTTCCATGCTTCCCTGAATCCCCATCCCTCTGGGCTTCTAATAGAACAATAGTGTTCCATGCCATACATATACCATAGTTTGTTAAGCCATTCCCCAACTGAAGGACATTTACTTAATTTACAATTCTTTGCCACCACAGACAGGGCTGCTATGGATATTTTTGTACAAGTGATGTTTTTACCCGTTTTCATCATCTCTTCAGGGTATAGACCCAGTAGAAGTGTTGCTGGATCAAAGGGTAAGCACATTTTTGTTGCCCTTTGGGAGTAATTCCAAATTGCTCTCCAGAAAAGTTGTATGAGTTCACAGCTCCACCAACAATGTAGTGTCCTAGATTTCCCACATCCCTTCCAATATTGATCATTGTCCTTTCTGGTCATATTGGCCAGTCTGAGAGGTGTGGGATGGCACCTCAGAGATGATTTAATTTGCATTTCTCTTATAAGTAATGATTTAGAGCAATTTTTCATAAGACTATGGATCACTATGATTTCCTCATCTGTAAATTACCTTTGCATATCCTTTGATCATTTGTCAATTGGGGAATGGCTTTTTTTTTGACAATTTGACTCAGTTCTCTGTATATTTTAGAAATGAGTCCTTTGTCAGAAATACTAGTTGTAAAAATTGTTTCCCAATTTACTATATTTCTTTTGCACTTGGTTACAGTGGTTTTTTTTCTGTGCAAAAGCTTTTTATTTTAATGTAATCAAAATTATCTAGGTTGTTTTTAGTGATGCTCTCCATCTCTTCCTTAGTCATAAACTGCTTTCTTTTCCATAGATCTGACAGGTAAACTCTTCCTTGACCCTCTAGTTTGCTTATAATATTGTTTTTTTATGTCTAAATCTTGTATCCATTTTCATCTTATCTTGGTATAGGGTGTGAGGTATTGGTCTAATCTAAGTTTCTTCCATACTAACTTCTAATTTTCCCAACAATTTTTAACAAAGAGAGAGTTTTTATCCCAATAGCTGGACTCTTTGGTTTTATAAAACAGCAGATGACTATAATCATTTTCTGCTATTACATCTAGTCTATTCTATTGATTCACCTTTCTATTTCTTAACCAATATCAGACAGTTTTGATGACTTATGTTTTATAATATGATTTTAGATTTGGTAAGGCTAAGCCACCTTCTTTTACACATTTTTCATTGAATCCCTGGAAATTCTTGACTTTTTATTTTTCCATATAAATTTACTTGCAACTTTTTCTAACTCATTAAAGTAAATTTTTGGAATTTTGATTGGTAGGGCACTAAACAGGTAGTTTAGTTTTGTTAGAATTGTCATTTTTATTATATTAGCACTACCTATCAATGAGCAATTGATGTTTGCCCAGTTATTTAAATCTGATTTTATTTGTGTGAGAAGTGTTTTATAATTGTTTTCAAAAGGTTTTTGAGTCTGCCTTGGCAGATAGACTCCCAGGTATTTTGTATTGTCTGAGGTTACTTTGAATGGGATTTCTCTTTCTAGCTCTTTCTGCTGGATCTTGCTAGTCATATATAGAAATGTTGAAGATTTATGAGGGTTTATTTTATATCCTGCTACTTTACTAAAGTTGTTAATTTTTTTCTAGTAGTTTTTTTAGATAATTTTTTGGAATTCTATAGGTCTACCATCATGTCATTTGCAAAGAGTGAGAGTTTTGTCTCTTCCTTCCCAATTCTAATTCATTCAATTTCTTGTTCTTCTCTTATTGCTGAAGCTAACATTTCTAATACAATATTGAACAGTAGTGGTGATAATGGGAAACCTTATTTCACCCCTGATCTTATTGGGAATACCTCTAGCCTATCCACATTGCATATAATGCTTGTTGATGGTTTCAGATAGATACTGCTTATCATTCTAAGGAACAATGCATTTATTCCTACACTCTTTAGTATTTTTTAGTAGGAAGGGTGCTGTATTTTGTCAAAAGTTTTTTCAGCATCTATCGATATAATCATATGATTTCTGATAGGTTTGTTATTTATATAATTAATTATACTAACAGTTTTCCTAATATTGAATCAACCCTGCATTCCTGGGTTAAATCCTACTTGGTTATAATGTATTATCCTAGTGATAACTTGTTGTATTTGTTTTGCTAAGATTTTATTTAATATTTTTGCATCTATATTCATCAGGGAAATAGGTCTATAATTTTCTTTCTCTGTTTTAACTCTTCCTGGTTTAGGCATCAGCACCATATTGGTGTCATAGAAAGAGTTAGGCAGAATTCTGTCTTCACCTATTTTTCCAAAGAATTTATATAGAATTGGAACCAAGTTCCTTAAATGTTTTATAGAATTCACTTGTGAATCTATCGGGCCCTGGAGATTTTTTTTCTTAGGAGTTCAATAATGGTTTTTTCAATTTCTTTTTCTGAGATAGGGTTATTTAGGTAATTAATTTCTTATTTATTTAACCTGGGCAATTTATATTTTTGTAATATTCATCCATTCCACTTAGATTATCAAATTTATTGGCATAGAGTTGGGCAAAATAATTCTGAAAATCTGAGAATGGGCGGTTTAAGTCTCCCACTCGTAGAGTTTTGCTGTCTGTGTCTTCCTGTGGCTCTTCCAACTTCTCTTCTAAGAATTTGGATGCTATACCATTGGCTGCATACATATCCATGAATATTTTCAATGCACCATGCATATCAACATCTATCCTTGGTTCCTTAAGGCTACTTGTGGGACCTTGAGTGAGTCACTGAACCACCCTGGTCCTCAGTTTTTTAATCTGTAAAATTAGGAAGTTCAACTAAATGTCCTCTGGGGGCCTTTCTATCTCTAAGTCTATGCTCCTTTGGTTCTATAATACTAATAGAGTGACTGGTTTTTTTCCCTTCTTTTTCCCCCCTGGAAATATTCACTTAAATAATGAAAATTCTTACTCTTCAAAGGAAGCTAGATGACTCAGTGTATAAAGTACCATGCCTGGAATCAGAAAGACTCATCTTCTTAAATTCAAATCTGGTCTCAGACACTTTCTAGCTGTGAGTCCCTGGACAAATCACTCATCTCTGCCTCAGTTTCCTCATCTATAAAATGAGCTAGAGAAGGAAATGGCAAAACACTCTATTATCTTTGTCAAGAAAACATTCCCAAAAATAGGACTATGAAGAGTCTTAAATAACTGAACATCTCCCTTTCAATGACTTTTTCAGACTTCTTACTGCTCCACTTCCTAAAAACCTACCCTAACATAACTGTTGCCCAAACTTTGTCAGACATGTCTTGAGGATACTGCTGCATTATTCCCATGTCTTAGGCTCCTTAATTTACTACTCCAGGCTCAACTTAAGCTACTTATTACCTGAAGCCTTTCCTGATTCTTAGAGATATTAGAAGACTGTGTGTGTGTGTGTGTGTGTGTATGTCTCTGTCTCTCTCACTCTCTCTGTATCTGTCTGTCCCTCTATTTCATCTTTTCCTCCCTTTCTCCCTCCTTCTACTTCTCCCTTTCTCCCTTCCTCCCTTCCTCCTTCCATTCCTGTCTATCTCTGTCTCTGTCTCTGTCTCTCTTTCTCTTTCACTCTCTCTGTCTCTGTCTCTCTCTTGTCTCTGTCTCTCTATTTGCCTCCCTCTCTCCCTCATGTGGGCTGTCCACCTTCTTTGAACCTTAGGGAGTTGCTTAGGGTACTTTGAGATTAATGTCTTAGCCAAAGACTTTGTGAGTTCCCAATTATCCACTATACCTAACCTATTTCTCCTTCCTCAAATCATACTATATTCATTTATCCTTATATATGTTGACCCCAAAAGAATGCACATGCACTAAGGACAATGTCTATCTTTTGGATCTCTATCTTTGAATTTCCTTTGTCCAGTACAGGACCTTTGTACAGAATGGACACATAATAAATTCTTGTTGAATTATGTAGAACTATGCCAGACATCATCATGCTAGAAACCACAAAAGAGGGAAATACCACAAAAGAGGGAAATAGAAAGGTTTTGGCTCAACAGACCTTTTTAAATTCTCTGTCCCTAAAAATGAGTGTGAGGGATTTCCATATACTATGCAAAGGTGAATTTGTTGACTGTTTAGATTAAAATTTTTGTCCTGCATTTATTCTCCACCCTATCTTTTACCTCAAATATTTGGCTAAACAGTTCAGTAGCTTAAGAATACCTTTTGTGTGACTTTTTAACAAAAGGAAGTCACTCTCCTTTTCAAAGAAGTAAAGAGACAATGTTTTCTGCCAGGGAAATGTCATTTATTAAATTACCACATCTCAGAGGTCAGTACTTGAATCAATAAGACATTTTCTAATGTCAGCTTCAGTCTGGGGTGTGTCTCTCAAAATTTCAGGAGGGATACATTAGTCTAATTTCAAAAGTTGTTATACTTAACAGTTCATCCTCATTTTCTGTCTTCCTGACTTGTAAACTAGTTTGTTTTGTCTACCCCTTTAGACTACTTCTCAAGCAAACCTCAATTTTCTCATGCTTAACAGAATTTCTATGGAAGAATTCATCTTCAATTTTTCCTCCCTGCTCTCTCCACACCCCAGTAAATGGGTGCAAGAGAGGCATATTTGACCACTAATCTTAGAACTGTTTGTTCTGACTTGTCCTACTGACTTCATGTTCATTTAAGTTGAATTAGTCATTCTGTTCTCAAACCCTTCAACTGGAGACTAGCAGGATGTACTAGTCAGATTCTCAAGTTGATGTGTGAAAAAAAAGGATTTTTATTCTTAAAAATTAGTTTTTGGAATAGAAAGTTATTTCAATAATTTAGAAAACTGACATAGAATTAGAGATGAACAATAATAACTTGATTGCCAAATGTGTTCTTTTTTTCTTATGTGCTTCATCCAACTGATAAAAGAACTGAAAAGTGTTCTTTCCAACCCTGAGGATATGATTGCATAGTTTAGTTTCTTGAACTTCCTTCAATATGCTGCTTAAATGCCACCTTATGTTGGAGGCCCTTTCTAGTTTTCCGAGCTGTTAATATTTTTTATTTCAGATTACCTTTCATCTATTTGTCATTTTATTGTTGCCCTGGTTGCAGCAGGAGACCTTGACTTTTAAGCTAAGGTCTTTAACATATTTCAGTTTGAGTGAGACAATAGCTATTCAGTGATTAAGGCTAGGTAAGAAGGAGATGAGATAAAGAATGGTCACTTTTAATTAATCTGGTAGAGGAAGGTTTCTGACCTAAATATAAACACTTGTTATTTACATTCACTCTGAGTCAGTCAGTACCCAAACAATGACCAAATCAATTATTATCAGATCTCTTAATGATCAGTCTAGGAGAGTCAGAGTAAACTCCTATAAACTCCAAGATATATTATGCAGGTGCTCTACCCAAAGGAATGTAAATTTTTGATGGGATGTAAGAAAGGGAGAAACTGAAGATGGCACTAATTTCAAGCCTGGGTGATGAAGAGGATGCTATTGTTCAGCCCTGTTCTACTCTTCTTGACACCACTTGGGATTTGCCTTGACAAACCACTGAAGTGGTTTGCTATTTCCTTCTCCAACTTATTTTTACTCATGGAGAAACTGAGATAAACATGGCTAAATGACTTGCCCAGGGTCACACAGTGTTTGAAGGTTTATTTGAACTCAGGCTTTCCATGACTCTAGCACTCTATCTACTGCACCATCTGGTTTCCCTCTCCACAGTTAACAGGAATGTTTAAAAAGTGGGGCTTAAGGGTGGGGGAAGGGAGAACAACAGTTCTTTTGGGGTCATGTGGCCTTTCAGATACCTATGAGATATTTGTTAAGAATTGAAAATAATGAGTCAATTTAAACCAAAGTACAATAGGACAATGTGGTACAGTGGAAGGAGCTCTGGAGTCAGAGGATCTAGATTCAAATTCTTCTAATACCTATCAGTTTGACCTTAATAAGTAACTCCCTGGGCTCCAATTTCTTTATCTGAAAAAGGAAGAAATTGAACTAGAGGTTCTAGTGCCTTTCCAGCACTAAATATAATTCTGTTACATTCTTCTGAGTAATTAAAACAAGAGATTAAATTATACATGAAGTAAAACAAAAAAAATTGTAAATGAGAACTGATTCTTAAACTGAATCAATAATACATAGAGATGTATTGAATAAGCAAAGATTTTGTAATTGAATAACTCTGCTGGGCTTTGGTTTGTTGCTTTATATTTTTAAGACTTGTAATATAATATTAGTAATGTTCGTAAAACACTTTACAAATATTATCCCATTTTTTTTCTTCACAGCAACCATGGTTGTTAGGGATTATAATTATCTTCATCTTTACAGATGAGGAAACTGAGGCAGACAGTGGTTAAGTGACATAACCGGCATCAAACATCTAAATATATGTCTGAGGTTAGATTTGAACTCAAGGCTTTCTGACTCTTAGGCATTTAGAAGCACAGTAGAAAGAGCATCTGAAATCAGAAAGACTCATCTTCCTGAGTTCAGCTCTAGCCCCAGAAATCTACTGGTTATATGACTCTGGAAAAGTCACTTAACCCTGTTTGTCTCAATTTCCTCATCTATAAAATGAGCTGGAGAAGGAAATGGCAAATTATTCCAGTATCTTTACCAAGAAAAACCCCAAATGAGGTCATGAGAGTCAGACACAACTGAACAACAACAAACTTCCTGACTCTGGGCCCAGATTCCACCTCACTCTTTGGTCCTCTTTGCTCCTCTCAACAACTCAGTGTACACAAAAACAGATATTTGTTGTTTACTTTTTTATAAATAAGGAAACTGAGAGAGAAAGAGAGACCGTGTTTAAGTGTAAGGAAACTTAGTTGTAAAGCTTGAGTTGAATCTTTTTTTTCTGGTTATCTTAGAGAGATAAACAGAAATGAAGATCAGCTGATTTTTTCATGCCTCACATTTTGTCTTTATCAGAATATTTCAAAGGACACTTCTATTTTTAGCTTTTTATGTCTTGTTTTTTTTAAGCTCAGTGTTTCTGCGCAAAACAATTATCTTGCTGACTCTTAAGGGCTGATTTTGAAAATACAATGGTAGGGAAGAATCAGAATGGTAGTATTACAGAGAGATTGTGACTATGTTCTCATGATCCTGTGGAATATTCTACTTCTTTTCTTAGATTTGGGAGGAGAGCATGGAGAGTTGGAAAGAATGAGTGGAAAAGTAGCAGTAGTGTGAGGTAGAAATGTTCTTTTGCATTATAGGAATTTGTCCAGCTTTAGGACAAAAGGGAGGATCTTGAAAATATGTTTCTTGATCCCTCATCTGTTTCATCCATGATCATTGTCACCATTGGAGGTGTCAAAAATGAACAGTAAGGCTGAGAACCAGCTTAGGACTTTTTTAATCGAGTAGGATAGCTCTGTTTGGTTCTTCCTTTAAGTCTGTGTAGAAATTAAAACTATATTCCCAGATTATAAACTTATTTCATTTAAGGAAAAAAAAACTATTAATTTGGGTAATTCTGGAAACTGGAAAAAATATAGTACTATGACTCCAATCCTATCTCTGATTTTTCAGTCACTCATTTTTTTAATTGTATCCGACTCTTAGTGACTCTACTTTGGGGATTTTCTTGGCAAAGATACCATAGTGGTTTCCCATTTCCTTCTTCAGCTCATTTTACAGATGATGAAACCGAGGCAAATGGAGTTAAGTGACATCCAGAGTCACACAACTAACCTTATCTCTGAAGCAGATATGAACTCAGGAAGATGAGTCTATCTGATTCCAAGCTCAGTACTCTGTCTACTCTGCCACCTCACTACCCTATCTCTGGCATTTACTGCTTGTGAAACATTGGACAAGTCATAACATATCTGGGCATCAGTTTCCCTATATGTAAAATGAGGACTTAATGATCTCTCAGCTCTCACAAGCTGACTCAGGGGCCTCTCCAAATTCAACTTTATTATGTGTATGTCCTTTGTTAGAACATTTCCTAAACTGCATAAAATGATAGAATTGTGATCTACTGAGACATTTTCTATTTAAAATTTAGTGTTTTGTTTTGTGTTTTTATTTTGAAACTGGATCAATCTGGGCAAGGACATCTGGCAAACTTTACCTGGAATCATCAGGCAACTGATGATTTGACAGACATCTTTGTATAAGGAGAAAAAAATACAAAAACTACAAAGATATGGGTTCTAGGTTTTTTTTTCTGCCTGACTTCAGATAAGTGGAGTAACTTCTCCTAGTCTAAAGAGAAACTAGATAATGTATAAGCCCTTTTTAGATCTAACACTCTAATAATAATTACCTATCTATTATTCTATATCATTTTTCTATTATCTATTTTATATTTATCATATATCTATTTTATCATTTTGCTAGATGTCACTCTCAATAAACAATACAAAAAAGTAGAAATATGCAAGTAACAATACAAAAAGTAAAATGAAATAGATTTAACAAAGGTACAAAAATTAATATAATTTATCTTTCTATGATGAAACAGAAGATATCAAGTTGGAAGGGACTTTAGATACCAATCTTAGATTCCATCCCTTTCATTTCCATAGGAGAAAAGTAATACTTAGGGAAGTAAAATGACTTACCCATATTCACATGGAAAGCAAGCCTAGAAGGCAGGATTTGAACCCACGTACAGTAGACTGGACCTGGAATCAGGAAGACCTATGTTCCTGAGTTCAAATCTGACTTCAGCTATTTACCAGCTGTGTGACTCTGAATAAGTCACTTAACTCCAGTTATCTCAGTTTCCTCATCTGTATAATGAGCTGGCAAAGGTAATAGCAAACCACTCTAGTACCAAGAAAACTTCAAACGAGGTCACAACAAGTTGGACAGAACTGAAAAACAACTAAACAGCAACAAATAATCAGGGAGGTAGGAACTATTTTTATCTTCATTTTAAATTTAGAAAACTGAGGAAGATAGAAGTCAAATGTCTTTCCAGGCTCACATTGCTGGTAAATATCTAAGGATGGATTTGAACTCAAGTCTTTCTGACTCTAGACTCAGAGCTCTAGTCACTCTACTCAAGTCACACAGTGAAATTTACTTAAAAAAAATTAATCCTCGGCTGCCTAGGTGGCATAGTGGATAAAGCACCGGCCTTGAAGTCAGGAGTACCTGGGTTCAAATCCAGTCTCAGACACTTAATAATTACCCAGCTGTGTGGCCTTGGGCAAGCCACTTAACCCCATTTGCCTTGCAAAAACTTAAAAAAAATTAATTGCAAAATCAGTTTGTTTACTCACCATTTACTTATTTTGAGTAAAAACCTAACTTGAAAAAATACAACTTCAGAAACTGTGCCCAAAGTACCAATTTAAAGAATTCTAATTAATCAATTAATTGAATAATAATAGTTGATATATTTATATAGTACTTTAAGGTTTGTAATTTGATTCTCATAGTAATCCAATTTGATCCTCATGATAATGGTGTGAGGTAGGTAATTCAGGTATTTTTGATTTTGCTTAGTCATTTCAATCCTTTTTGACTCATCATGAGCCCATTTTGGAATTTTTTCAGCAAAATTCTAGAGTAGTTTGCCATTTCCTTTTCCAAATGAGGAAATTGAGGTAAACAGGGAGAAGTGGCTTGCCAGGGTCACCCAGATAATTAATAAATGACTGAGGCTGGATTTGAATGAAGGTCTTCCTGACTCCAGATCTGGTGCTCTATCCACTGCATTATCTAGTTGCAGTTTACTTATTAGCAATCTCCTTTTACAGATGGGGAAATCAGCTCTGTGAGAAGCTGTGACTTGCCCACTGTCAGACAACTACTGAGTAATGAATGGAGTCAAACCCAGATCTCTCCTAATTCCAAGTTTAGGGCTACTAATTCACTTTTAGTGAACTCCTAGGTATTTCTCAAATTTCTATTTTCCCCCAGAGTTTTGTATAGATATTCTAATCAAGTTTCTATTTTAAGCATATTATTAATTTCTGTTTTGTATAACAAAAGTAAATTTTTCATTTCTTCATTCTTCTCCCCCCTTAAAATTCGCAAGAGCTTATAGAATTTACATAAAGAAGCATACCAGGAGAAGCAATTAGGAAGAACATAAATTCAGTCCTATATTTAATTATAAATATAGATGGATATTTTTAAAAAAAAATGGCAAAGGGAACCTAGGCATTTACTGATTGAGCCCTGCGTTTTTATGATGATTCATGAATGTAAAACTATTCAGGAACAGAGGAGAGAAGGGTTACCACTTAAGATATTGCATTTTCCACTTGACAAGCACCTTTATATATTTATTTTTATATCTGCTTACAAGAGATAATAATAACACATTAACTACTTCAACATCAGAATTAAATATCAGGATAACTTTTATAGCTACAAGAAAAACACCTAATGATTTCTCTTTTTTCCAGTCATCCTTTCTCTTTCTGTTTGTTAAACCTAAGGATCAGGTCTCTCACCTTTTGAGCTTTCAGTTTCCAGCTCCCAACAGAAAATAAATTGTAATGTAGTCATTCCAAAGACAAACCTTGAAAATCAGTTTGATTCTCATAATTTAATTTTAATAAAAAGATGCAGAGTTGGAACATCTGCCACCCAGATTAAGAGAGTTACCAATATTCAAAGTTGAATCCCATTAGCCTACTTTTAATCCTGTTGCCTTGTGTAAAATTCCTTTCAATATTCTCTGGCAACTAGTGTTTTTAGAGAGGAACATACAAATGAGATTTGTTATACATACACAGACATATATATGAATATGTATATATTCATAGACACTCACCCACATGCATGTATTTGTATGTTTGTAGAACAGCTAGGTAACAAAGTGGATAGAGTTTGTGGCCTGGGGTCAGGAAGACCTCAGTTTAAAACTTTAGATACTATGTGACTCTGAGCAAGTCACTTTGCCATATTTACTTCAGTTTCCTGATCTGTAAAATGGAAAAGGAAAAAGTGAACCACTTCTGTATCTTTGTCAAGCAATAAAAACAAAAAACCAAATGAGGTCACAAAGAGTCAGTCAGATATGACTGAAATGACTCAACACTAATAGTATCTATCCATATTGATATAAGCGAGAGCCAGACAGACAGAGACAGAGAGAGAAAAAGTACTTTTAAAGTACTTCAGAAAAAAAGAAAGAATGTACCCCCTTTTGTCTTTGCTCTTTGCAAAGTTGAAGGACTGTGAGTATGTGGCATCCAGAAAACTAGGTGGTACAAAAAAGGTATGAAGGTATGAAGGATTGCATCCAGATGCAGTCAGGAAGACCTGAATTCAAATTCTAACTCAGATACTTACTCACTGTGGGTGGACTTTTAGGCAAAGTCACATATTCTCTGTTTGCCCCATATGCTAATATGTAAAATGGAAATAATTAAACACCAAACTCCCAAAGTTGTTTGAAGATAAAATGAGATAAAATAAAATGATTTGCAATCCTTAAGGTACTGTACCAAAAAAGTGAGCTATAATTTTTTGTTACATTTGTCATAAAACTCTAAAGATATTCTGATTAGGTTTTGGTTTTTGGTTATTTTCACTTTTTTTCTGTCTATTACAAGAGATTATTTAGTAAGTAGGAGAGGGTGAAGATAAATATTTGAAATCAAATGTGATGTATAAATGAAAAACAATACATTTAAAAAATTTTAAATACCTAAAAAATAAATGAAAGGTTTTTGAATTTTTTAAAATTATAATCTTGGCAATCTGGCCTCTGCTTTTCCACTATAGTTTGAAAGTAAGGGTGATTTCATTTTGTAGGTAAAGAAAAATTATTGAGTTTTTCAGCTAACAAGGAAAAGAGGTAACATTTTACAGTGGAAAATTGTGGATTTTACCCGAGTCATTCAAAGAGGGTTCTAATGTCATCATCTACACATTTAATCCTCTCTGAATTTTTTCTGAACAATTTACCCCTGAACCTCCTTTTCAGAAAGATTGGGAGAATTCCAAGGAATGGGACTCAGATTCCCTTTTAGGAAGAACAGATATTAATGTCCACATTTGAGTGTAGCACTGTTGATGAACATATAATGGAACTTTGCTCAATCATTTACCAAGCTGTCTGTAACTAGTGACAGGTTTTGGGACTGGAGTCTCAGGAAATTACCCAGTTCTTTTCTGCTCTGACAGAAATGAATAAAGATGTAATGAAAACCCAACTGTATGTCAATGAAGTTACAGTATTAGCTCAACCACAATTTTCTCCAAATAGTGAGTCTTTTGACAGGTAATTGGTTGGAAATAGGAAATGAACTCTTCACTGTTTTGTTTTTCATTTGCATGCAGTTCTGGGTTAATATTTTGATTTCTCTGTTAGAATTCTTAAGTTCTATAGTGAGGATGAAGCCTATCACTTGGATGCAGGCTTTATCTAGGTGAGGAGGAAAGAATTTAACCCAGACTAAGAAGGGAGGGAGGGAAAGAAGGAAGGAAGGAAGGAAGGAAGGAAGGAAGGAAGGAAGGAAGGAAGGAAGGAAGGAAGGAAGGAAGGAAGGAAGGAAGGAAGGAAGAGACCATCTGTCTAGATATCACTCTGACTAATATCACACCAAGACATGAATCTTTATGAAATTCTTTCACAATTTGAACCTTGGCTCACCAGCGAGCCCCACACTGCATCATTAGACTATTGTATAGAATATTTTGCACCAAAAAGATGAAGATCTTCTTGATAATTCAAGGAACCCCCAGATCTTCAAAATATCATTGGATTTTATGAGTAGAAACATTTCTTTTAAAATTATAGTGATGGCATTTATAAAGAAATAGCATTTCTAAAGCAATTAAGCATCCATATTGTAGGATTGAGGCATTTTGGTGCATTGCTTCAATATCTTTAGGAGCTGTGAATTTACTGTTTTAATGTTCTTTCTAATGATGCTTATCACAATTACTCTTAGCAGGCAGTCATTATATATTATTTTAGCCTAAATTATTCAATATCTGGTGATGAGTCTTACTAAGTTAAACTGGATTTCTCAATAACATTGTTCCTAGATAATCCCCAAGTGTTGCCTATTACCAAGTTACATTCAAAGTCTTTGCATGAACATTGGGTCCTTTGAGGATATGACATTAGATAGATAATTATACATTAAGTAACAATTATGATGATAATTCCTATAGTTTACATTTATAAGGGGCTTTTAATTTTTCAAAGCACACATTTCATTGGATGTAGGAAGGCCCAAGTTCTAATTCTTCCTCAGGCACTGTGATCCAAGACAAGTCATCAAATCTCTTACTTTCTTGTTTCTTCACCTATAAGACAGGAATAATAATAACATCACCCACTCTACAGGGTTGTTGTAAAGATCAAATGAAATAACATATAAAATGCTTTGCAAATTTTAAAACAATATAAATGTGATAATAATTATTATTATTATCATCCCCTAGAAAGTAAATTAAGTAAGTCTGTTTCACTCTGTTCCATATGTCATAAATAGATATAGATACCTTATTTGGAGGTAGAAGATATATATATAAGTTATTGATTTGATTCTTGCTGCATGTGGGATCTGGACAAATCAATTAAACCTCATCTATGAGAAAGTTGGACCAGCAAGTGAATTGGGTAGACTTTGTCTGTGAATATAATTGATGTATTTTAACATTTGACTATTTTGAATGGTAGCAGTTCTAATTTTTTAAGCCAAGGAGACTTTTAAACATGGAATTAATGACAAAAAACCTCACCTAAATATAGTCTGTTTTATTTAGGCAATTAAAATATGCAAAAGGGGTTTGCTTGGTTATAGCTGCCAAGACTCTGAAATAATTGGATGGGAATTAATTGATTCAATTTTGTACATTTTACTTCCTGTAGCTGGCTGGTTTCTGTGACAGTGAATCATACCTGAAGTAGATATTTAATCAAAATAATCTGACTCTACTGTAGGTCCCAGGTCCTTCTCCTTATGAAGGCACAGTACAAAATTTGCAGAAACAGACAAGGGAGACAGAAAGACAAATAATATATTTGACTCCTATATCCTTGATCTTCCAAGAATTCCCCCCTTAAGTATTAGATTGAAACAACATAATTGCTAATATCAAATATCTGAAGGATCATTCTATGGAAGAGGGAAGATAATTCATCCATCTTGTCCCTAGAAGGCAGAATTAAGAATAACAAGTTAGAAAGTTAAGGGAGATAACAAGGGGAACATTCTGATTATATAAGACTGGGACCTAAATGGGATCATTCCCATGCATATTTCTTAGAATGGTTTCCATAGTCCCCATACTGTTGATCAAGGGGGCTACTCTAATTATTCCCATTAAACAAAAAACTGGATTTTGAGCTGATACAAGTAAAAATTTTTAATGATCATAAATACTTAATAACAGAATGATCTTTCTTGTGAGAAAAGTGGTTCTTTATCACTGGAGGTCTTCTGTAGAGGAAGAAATGAGGTAGGAAAAGCACCAAGGTTTGGAGTCACAAAAGTTAGGTTCAAGGTCATATCCAAAAACAGCATAACTACCAGAAGAGTCTTCTTCTCTGCAATTGCTGAAGCAGAAATATTAGAGAAGTATTTGTCTAGCTTTTCCTGGGTATTAAGTAACTATTATCTGTGCTTGTCTGACAACTTCTGTGGGCCTCTTACTTCCTCCCCATTGTTGAATCTAACCCTCTTTTCAAATGTAAAAATCACTAAGCTAATAGAAAGGAACCTCTGCCCCTTCCTCCTACCCCTTCTCTACCTGTCTGATTCTTAGACTTCTAAGGTATTTTCTTGACTCTGGTTACAACCAGGTGAGTCACTCCTTGACCTCCTCCCCCTAATTCCTCCCTGCAGAGGAGATGGACTAAGTTCCCTATAAAAGTTCTACCCACCCTCTTCTCCAAACTTCTGAATGCATGTGACCCCAGTCTAGCTACCTATCTAGGACTGTTTCCTTTCCCCTTATTAACTGTCTTTGATGTTCTCACCAGCCCAGCTTGTAGTTGTTTCTCCTTTGCTTAAACTTGCTATCTTCTTAAAAACTCACTTTCTACCTAGCTGTGTGGACTTGGGCAAGCCCCACCAAAAACCTAAAAAAACCTCTCTTTACTTTGCTAAAAAAAAACTCTGAATGAACCAGTGAACTTTTTTTGGTAACCTGTGAATTAAAATTTTAGCATTTTCTTATCTTCCTGAGTCAGAGAGCCTTTTGTTATTTCTTCACCCAAAATGAATCCACATCAGTCTTTTAGTCCTATTCCTGGAACCCATTCTCCCAGCTTTACTACCAAAAGAATGGTCTCTAAGTATTAGGACCCATGTCCATGATGATCTTGATCTTCAAGGGAATACTTACTGCTGATGTATATAATTTATAAAGAGGCTAGTCTGCTAAAAAGTATGATCTGATCTATGACAGAGAAGTGGGACCTCATCTTCTTTCATTCACACATACTACATTCTGGTCAAAGCAGCCTCAAAGTTCAAGACCTGTGGGTCTTGTTACAGATTGTCTTACATGTCTAGGCTGCTCTCACTTCTCTTTCCTGTTTCTCAGAAGCCTTTGAAAATCATCTTGGATTCCATCTCTTACAGGAAGCTTTTCCTAATTCTGTCTGTGGTTAAGAATGTTAGAATTGGTATCAAACTACTGGAGTTCAAACCATGCCTCTTAAACTAAGTAACAGTATGATAAGAGGGAAGTCACTGAACCTCCATCAGGCTCACCTTCCTCATCTATAAAATGGGTATGATATACTACCTACCTCCCAGGGTGAGGATCCAATGAGAAAGTGTAACTAAAGCACTTTGATAACCTTTGGACTGGAAATGTCAGATGCCTGTTGCAGTATTAGTAATAGTAGCTACCTCACAGTTCTGTTATATGTCTCTAAATAGATCATGTATATCAAGTACTTGTCAGGTGTTAAAGTACAATATAAAAATCAATTTTCTGATCCAAATTCATTATTTTACAGTGGAGGAAACTAAGGAAGACAGACTGCAAATGACTAGCCCAGGATAACACAGATTCTAGGATTCTGAGTATAGAATCTGCCTACCTCTACTTTACCTGAAATACCAAAAGAGGAAATAGTAGGGTTAAAGGCCCTTAAATCCAGAGATAATTGCAGTTATTCTCTGGCCTCCTTGTCCTCTGGCTAACTGATCCCATTACCTCTCAGCCTCTCTTAGACAAGGTGCTAGGTGAAGCCTTATTATGGGGAAATTCTAAATTCATCCAGCCAAGAATCTGGGCTAGTAAATGAGAGAACTGAATCTTCAGGAATGAATATCATCTTGCTGTAATCTACAGACTTTGCTCCAACAATTCAGCAAAATAATCCTGAGGAAGCGACACTGAAAAATCCTTGAAGATGAGAAAGGCTTTTACCAAACAAACTCTAATTCAGCATGATTAATTCTTCTGAAGCAGCTTGGTGAGTATTTCCTGCCCAGTATATGAAAACACTTTACAAAAAGTAAATAAAACACAGCTAATATACAGATATTTTAAAGAGAAAACACAACAGTTAACATCCCATCAGGTTCCATTAAGTGCATATAATGGTCATTAGAGATAAAAAACCAAACTCGTCAATTTTAAATACTTCACAAAGTACTTAAGCATTATGCAAATAGACTTGGCAAGAGCAAAATTCTAGAGTTTGTTTGGAAGAAAGAAATCAATTCCATTCTTTTAAGTGAAATGTAGTTGTTGTCCCTTATTAAGAAATGAGGTTTCCATTAAGGTAGGCTATATATTAATAGTATTTGAAAATTTTCAAATATGAAATTCCCAAGACTCAGCATGGTAAAGGATCATAATAGGATAGGATAAAAAATTTAGAGGTGGAAAGAAGCTTTCTATTTCAGAGATTGAAGACATTGACTCAGTTTCATAGCTAGTAAAGACCTGAGGCAAGATTCACTGTGTTGACTTAAAGAGGTGGGTTTGGAGTTGGAAACAACCTAGGTCAAATCCCCTTTCTGTATATTAGCTGTGCCCTCAGCAATTTTCTAAGACTAGAAGTTAGAGTGGAGCTGGTACTCCTGCATTAGGGCAGGAGGAACCATGAACAAGTATTTATTAAGCTTCATCAATGAGTCAGGCATATACTAGGGACTGGGCATTCAAAGTAAACATTCTTCAAAAGTTTGTATTCTATTTGGGGAAGGGAGAGTTGGGTGGGAAGACCAGTATAAGTACTGTATTTATAAGAAGTGAATACTAAGCTACCTTTTTTATATAGGATGATAGTTAAATCCAATAAGTAATAGAGTGAGGGGAGGCAATAGCAATGTGAAGAAAGATTTTATATAGAAGGCAACGAAGTTTGGAAGGAAACTAGGAATCCTAAGAAGTCAATGTGAAATACATTTTGGGCATGATTCTATGCAATGATTGGAGATGAGAAATGGAATGGTGTGTGTGTGTGTGTGTGTGTGTGTGTGTGTGTGTGTGTGTGTCCACACTGATTTTCTTAGGTTTGGACCAAGAAGAAAAAAATAAAGGTACAGCATCTAGCACAACATCTGCCACTAGACAAACAATAATGATGGTGAAGAAACAGGAAAAAAAATCTCATGGTTACAATGAATGTCTAAGAACTCCCCTCTACAGAAATACTGGAATCTCTACATTTAATCAGTACCCTTATACAGCCTTGAGATTAAGGGAAGGAAATGACCAGACCACGCTGACTGGGACCAAATGAACTCATGTATGAATGACCTCCAGATTTTGAAACTGTAAAGTGATCCACCAACTTTGGACTTGAGGCACACTTCATAGAAATTCAATCTAATCACAGAAATTTTGGAACAGTGTTTTTGCAGCTAATGTTATTGGCAAACCCCTGTCATTGCCCTCTATTCCAAATACTTCACAAAGTACCTAAACATTATTCAAATAGACTTAGGAAGAGCAAAATTCTAGAGTTTTATTGAAGGAAAGAAATCAATTCTGAAAGAGGTGGTACAGAAGGGGCAGCTAGGTGGTGCAATAGATAGAGCACTGGACCTGGAGTCAGGAGTACCTGAGTTCAAATCTGCCCTCAGACACTTAATAATTTCCTAGGTGTGGCCTTGGGTAAACCACTTAACCCCATTGCCTTGCAAAAACTTTAAAAAAATGAAAATAAAGAGTACCAACAGAGGAGTCAAGGTTTATATATATGACTTTGAAATGAGTTCTCTGTTCTTTCAATTTTATAAAACTATTCTCTTTCCAATTCTTCTTCTCCCTTTCTGGCTGCTCCCTTATGGGATCATCACCCCTATCCTTTTCCACCAAGACTTTATTCTGGTTCTCTTCTCTTTTCATTCTACATTCTCTCTCTCTCTCTCTCTCTCTCTCTCTGTCTCTCTCTCTCTCTCTCTGTCTCTCTCTCTCTCTCTCTCAGCTCCCATGGGCTTAATTGTCATTAGTACTCAGAGAATTCTAAGTTCTAGATCTATATATTCAGTCCTGCTTTCTTCTCTGGGATCTTTTTATTGTTATTTCAATCACGTTCAGCTCTTTGAGATCCCGTTTAGGGTTTTCTCAGCAAAAACATGAGAGTAGTTTGCTATTTCCTTATCCAGGCCACTTTACAAATGAGAAAGCTGAGGCAAACAATATTAAAGTGACTTTCCCAGGGTTGCATAGTTTATAAGAAAGTGTCTGAAGTCAGATTAGGACTCAGGAAGATGAGTCCTCCTGACCACAGTCACTGTGCTGCCTAGCTGCTTTCTGAGTTTTATTCTTGCATTATCAAGTGCCTGTTGGGTATTTAAATGAAATTACCAGAGGCATCTTAAATTCATCATGTCCAAAACAGGACTCATTATTTACCCCACAAAACTTGCTCCTCTTCAGAATATTTAAATATATAAAACATTTATTAAGGGCTAATTATATGCTAAACATTGAATTAAATGCAGAGTATACAAATATAACCAAGTTTTACATTCTTACCCACAAGGAGTTTATATTCTAATGGGAGAAGCCATTGAATAAAGGTAAACTGAAAAGAGGAAAAGAGTTGAGGACAAAATAGGAAGATATGTCATCTGATTGGTGATGTGAAAAGAGGGAGCATTAAGAGGATGACTTCAAGGTTGTAGACCTAAGTAACTAGAAGAAGCATGGTACCCTCAACAAAAGTAGAGAATTTCTTCCTCACTATACTTTCTCTATTTGGATAACCATCTCCATCTCTTACCTACTGAAACCTTGGAACCCATCACTAAGTTCTCTGACTGACTAACCCTGCTGATTCCCCTCACAATCTGACTTCACCCTCTTTTCCTGATTTATTGTATATTATTCTCCTAAGCACATTCTATAATCCTACCAATCTGGTTTTCCTGTACTATCTCACATTCACACTTCCACTTTTATATTTTAACATAGGTTGTAACTGTTGCCTGGAGTACATTTCCTTTTCACTTGGACCTCCTTTGCTTCCTTCACTTCTCAGCTTGTCTCATGTCCAAGGTTTTTTACCTAATCCATCAGAGCCTTCCCCTCTTCACAAAATTGCCTTATTTGCTTTGTATTTATTTATATGTATACTGTTTCCCCTGACTGAATGTAAGTTGCCTGAGAACTTTCATTTTTGGGTTTGTAATTTCAGCACCCAGCATAGTTTCTGACATAGAGAAAGCAATGAATAAATGTTCTATCTATTTATAAATTGTTAAGAGAAGCAAGTTTTAGGAGGAAAATCAAAGACACCTAAAAATTCTTTTTGTTAGATTGATTGGTCATGAGGCAGTATGAGACAGTGACAAGAACATTGAACCAAAAACCCAGACCTCCTAACACCTGGTCCACTACAAATTAAAACTTGGAGGTAGGAAGGTGAGCTGAATCTGTTAAAAGAGGAGATGAAGCAGTTTAAAACAGTCTTAGAAGCAAAGACCTGAGAGAGTTGGGAGAAGACCAGGTGCAGAAGCAAACTGACCCAGTTTTTACCACCATTTGTTTAGATGGGTAACCAGGAAGAAGTCAGGTGAATTTGTAACCTCTCATCATGACCAAGGACAAATATTTTTAAATGTGCTCATTATAACCCTAAATTCACCTCCTGACTCCCAACTTTTTTTAAATTTATTTTATATTATTACAATAATATTACAGAAAGATGAGAAACCTCAAGAATAATAAGAGAGGGGCAGCTAGGTGGTGCAGTGCATAGAGCACTGGCCCTGGAGTCAGGAGTACCTGAGTTCAAATCCCACAGCAGACACTTAATAATTACCTAGCTCTGTGGCCTTAGGCAAGCCACGTAAACCCATTTGCCTTGCAAAAACCTAAAAAAAAGAATAGTAAGAGAGGAAAAAAAAAGTGTACTTCAGTCTGTGTTCAGATTCCAATGACTCTGTCTCTAGGATGAGTTGCCTTTTCTATCATAAATCCACCAGAGAAGTTGCTTCAATATTTTTCCCACAGTTGTTATTACTAGCTGTATTTCCCTCCACTCTATTCCTCCCCACTCTCATTTATTCCATTCTCTCTTGCCTTTCATCCTGTCCCTGTTCAGAAGTGTGATGTATCTGAGCTCCCTCTCCCATGATCTTTCCTCTCTTCTATCACCTACTCCCCCCTTCCCCCACCCAATCCCCCTTATGCCATCCTTTTCCTCTCATTTTCCTCTAGGGTCAGGTAGATTTCTATACCCTATTAAGTGTGTATATCATTTCCTCTCTGAGTGCTTTCTGATAAGGATGAAATCTCACTCATTTCCCCTCACTTTCCCCCCATTCCACTCTACTCTTGAGTCTTAGGTGAAAAATCTTAGCCCCTCCCTCCTCTCCTTTCTCTCCCTCACAGGATTTTTCTTTATCACCCATTGACTCCATCTTTTTACAATATTACACTATTATATTCAGCTCCTTCATATGCCTTGTCTATATATGCTCCTTCTAATTATTCCTATAAATGAGAAAGTTCATATGAGTTATCAGTTCCCATGCAGGAATACAAACAGTTCAACATCATTAAGTTCCTTATAATTAGTCCTTCTCATACACCCCCCTCAATGGTTCACCTGAATCCTGTACTTGCAGATAAAACTTTCTGTTCAGCTCTGGTGGTTTCAATAGGAAAGTCTGAAAGTCCCTTGTTTCATTGAAAATCCATCTTTTCCCTTGAAAGAGGATGTTCATTTTTGCTGGGTACTTGATTCTCAGTTGTAAACCAAGATCTTTTACCTTTTGGAATATCATATTCCAAGCCCTACAAGCCTTCAGTGTAGACGCTGTCAGATCCTGTGTAATCTGACTATAGAGCCATGATAGTTGAAAAGTTTGTTTCTGGAAGCTTTTAGTATTTTCTCTTTGCCTGGGAGTTTTGGAATTTGGCTATAATATTCCCAGAAGTTTTTGTTTTGAGATCTCTTTCAGGAGGTGATTGGTGAATTCCTTCAATTTCTATTTTACTCTCTTTTTCTAGGATCTCAGGGCAATTTTGCTGTATTATTTCTTGAAGAATGAAATCTAGGCTCTTTTTCTGGTCATGGCTTTCAGGTAGTCCAATAATTGTCAATATTTCTCCTGAATCTGTTTTCAAGGTCCTTTGTTTTACCAATGAGATATTTCACATTTTCTTCTAATATTTTTTTTGGCACAGTTTTATTTCTTCCTGATTTCATGCAAAGTCATCAGCTTCCTTTAGTTCCATTCTGCATTTGAAAGAGTTATTTTCTTCAGAGAACTTTTTTATCTCCTTTCCCATCTGCCCAATTCTGCTTTTTAAGGCATTATTCTCATTTGCCTTTTGTGTTGATTTTTCCCTTTGGCCTAAACTGGTTTTTAATATATTATTTTCTTCAGTATTTTTTTGTATTTCTTTCACCAAGCTGTTGACTTGGTTTTCATGATTTATTTGCATCACTCTCATTTCTCCTCCCAATCTTTCCTCTACCTCCCTAATTGCTTTTCAAAGTCTTTTTTTGAGCTCATCCATAGACTGAGTCCATTTTCTATTTTTATTGGAGGTTTTGGTTATAGAAGCTTCAACTTTGTCATCTTCTGAGTATAGTATGTATTTTGGTCCTCCATGGGACCAAAGTAATTTTCTATGGTCATATCCTTCTTTTTCTTTTGTTTGCTAATTTCCTCAGCCTATGACTATGTTGTAACACACTTCCAAGGCTTTGGGAAGTTTTGAGGATAATCCACAAGGACTGTTCTCTTGCCTGTGCTTTGGGATGGGGATGACCACCGGTGCTCCCCTCTGCTCTGGAGCTGTGAGGAGAGGCCCTGCTTGGCTATGGTGGTAGGGGAGCTCATACTGCAATCTATATCTGAATGTGGGCAAACAGCAGACTCCTGCTCCAGGGACAGTAGAGAGATCTCTGTAATCTCCCTGAACCCCCTTACTGTCTGTGGAATGGCAGCTCTGGAAGTTCTGGGTGGTTTGGTTGATTCCTGCTGCAGGTTCTCACAGCAGGGCTGCTCTGAGGCTGATATCCCACTCTGGTATGGCAGAGTTCTCTCACTATCCCTTCCAGCTGTCCCCTGTGATCCCTAGGCCAAGAGATCTGGAAACCACCCCCTCTGCAATAGAGCCAGGTACCTGGCCCAGCTGTGCTGGGGTGTGGCTGCACTGGGCTGCAGCTGCACTGCATTGTGCTGGAGCTGGGGCTCTTTCCAACTCCCAGTCCCTGTGAAATAGATCTTTCCTGAAGAACATCTAGGTTGTCTTGGACTGGGAAATTCTATCACTCAGTCTTCCTGTGAGTACTGCCCTTCTAAATTTTGACCTGAGTCAGAATTTGATGGCTTTTGGAGTTTTGGGGGGGGAATGAGTTTCTGGGAATTCCTGCCTTCATGCCACCATCTTGGTTCTGCCCAACTTTTATTTTTTAATTAAGAAGCTGTCCTCTTGGGGCAGCTAGGTGGTGCAGTGGATAGAGCTCCTGTGCTAGAGTCAAGAGTACCTGAGTTCAAATCTGACCTCAGACACTTAATAATTACCTAGCTATGTGGCCTTGGGCAAGTCACTTAACCCCATTGCCATGCAAAAAAACCCTAAAAATAATAGAAGTTGTCCTCTTGAACACTATATAAAACTAATGAACTTTAATAATTACCTAGCTGTGTGGCCTTGGGCAAGTCACTTAATCCCATTGCCATGCAAAAAAACCTAAAAAAATACAAGTTGTCTTCTTTAACATGATATAAAACTAATGAACTTCTCTCTTTGGTCAATGCTTTTTTTTCCCTTCTCTGAGAACCTATTTCCCACTCAATCTTCTTGAGAGCAGGAAGCATATTTGTTATTTTTATATGCCCAGAACCTAGCACAGTTGTAAATGGGAGAAATTTAATAAATGTTTGTGAAATTGAATTCAATTGTCTTTGAAGTGGAGATCAAACCCCTTAATTCTAGTTCCACTTCTGTAGACCAGTCACTATGTTTCTGTATCTTAGCTTCCTTATCTACAGATGGACTAGGACTGTCTCACAGGAGTACTGGGAAGAAAAAGAAATGAGACAACATATGTGAAAGTGCTTTGAGAAATATGAAGTGCTTTACAAATATAAGAAATTATTTTAACCAGAAGCATATGTTTTGTTTTGTTTCTCTAGGAGTAGGCCTACAAGGTAAGATTAAAGAGAATTTTTCTCTAGCCCAGCAAGTAGGATCTGACTGAAAGCTTATTTTAACTCCTATTCTCCATCCTACATCTTTTGGACTATGTTCAATGAGAACCAAGTGAGCTGGCTAATTATTTTAGTCACTGGCAGCTTTGTGACATTTAATGGACCATGAAAGAATGATTTAGATTGTTAATGTACAAAACATGTTTAGTAAAAAATTTCTAAACCCTTGAGATGAAAAATATATTCCAGTTCTGTAACTTCCCTTAGAATATACAGACAACAAATTCTTTCTTCATCTACTTCCTTGAGTCATTTTTCTTCTTTTCGCAATGCGTTTAGTGCCTAGTAGTCATAATTTCCCTCTCCACCCTACTCCCTCTCTTATACTACTGGACTTTAACATGCTCCCTCAAATACCCTAACCTGCCTTTCTTTATTCTTAACTCTCATGACCCACTCCTCTTTCCTACCTCTGATCAAAATAGGAATTGTCACACCCTTCATCTTGCCTCAACCACCTAATATGCTACTTTGATGTCAAGAATTCTGAAATCCCTTTATTTGATTGTCATTATCTCCTATAACTCCATCTTATCCTATGCCTTTCTCTGTCTCCTTCATCTTCATAATTATCTTCAACTCCAACCTTTAATAATTCCAAAGATAATCAGCCTTGTTCTACTTTTACCTGCTCCTTATATCACAACCCCGGACATTGTTTTCCTCTATTTCCTCCTTCACTCTTGTCTCAGATGAAGAGACACTTCTCATTAAAATTGAATTCTCTATTTGTTCTTTTGATCCCATTTCCTCCTCCCTCCTCCAATCTCCAATCTTCAGATTCCAAAATCCTACCCCCCCTGTCTCTCTCTCCTCCTCCTCCTCCTCCTATTTCTCTCTTTTCTCAATCAAGCTCCTTAAAAAAACTGCTTGCATGCATTATTTTGTCCACCTGTTCCCTCTCTTGTTTCCACACCCTTTTCAATTTAACTTCTAAACCTCATCACTCAAATGAAACTCTTCTCTCTAAGGTTATCAATGATTTCTTAATTGCCATGTCCAGGGACCCTTTCTCAATTATCATTTTTCTTCACTATTACAATATTTTATACTATTAACCACTCACTACTCCTGGATACTTTCTTTTCTGGGTTTTTGCTTCAGTGCTCTCTTTGGTCTCTCCAATCTATCTGACCAATCCTTCTCCATCTCCTTTCCTAGGTCACTGTCCATGTAATGCTCACTAACTATGAGTGTGAGGTCTCTTCTTGTTCCTGTCTTATTCTCTCATTTAGTGACCTCATCATACCCTTTCCTTTCAGATAACTCTCAGATTTATTTATCCAGACCTGGTTTATCTTTCTGAGCTCTATTTCTATCTCATCAACTGCTTAAGCTACTACAACACTGCTTCTAGTATTCATACACTTAAATTAATATGCATGCCCTATAAGCTGTGCCTAATTCCAAAACTAAACAAGAGCAACCAATTTTCATAAAATTATAAATTAGTAACTATCAGAGTACTTGGAAATCATTTATCCCAATGAGGACAGTGTGGAATAATGGGACTTAGAATCAGTATGATATAGTTTCAAATCTTGAGTCAGAGCTGTGTGACTCTGAGCAAATGATTCTTTTTTTAAGGTTTTTTGCAAGGCAAATGGGGTTAAGTGGCTTGCCCAAGGCCACACAGCTAGGTAATTATTAAGTGTCTGAGGCTGAATTTGAACCTAGGTACTCCAGGGCTGGTGCTTTATCCACTGCACCACCTAGCCGCCCCTGGGCAAATCATTCAACCTTCCTCTTCTTCAATTTTCTCACCTGTAGAATGCAAGAATTAGAATTGGTTACCTCTAATGTCCCTTGCAACTCTAAATCTACTATCCTCCTTGCCTCAGGTCACAGAGATAAGAAGTAGCAGAGGTAGGATTTCAATCCAGGTCCTCTAGCTCCAGATTCAAGCTATTATCTCACTCTACAACACTATCTCCTTGGACCTATTCAGATGTTATTGAAGACTGTTTCAGCAAAAAGAAAACTTTGATGAGATCATAGATCCAAAACTTGAAGAAAACAATGACCATCTAATCCAACCCCTCAATTTTACAGATAAGGAAACTGAGCCATGGGAGATCACACAGTAATAAGCATAAGAGGTATGATTTGAAGTCAGGTCATCAGATTCCAGAGTCAGTGTGCCTTTACCCCTCTTCTATGCTTCCTCCTAATGTTCTATTGACACAACCAAAGCATTCCAAAGGGTTGGACTCACTAGCATGAGGATACGGTATAGGTCAAGTAGTTATTTACCTGTGAGTCTATGTTCATCCAAACACTGGATGTAATCACTGTTTCTTAATCTCTGGTTCTTGTTTAGTCACAAAATCCAAGGTAGTAGGACTTAGGCAACAAATGATTACTCATCAGATATAGATATACATATATATATATATATATATATATATATATATATATATATATATATATATATACATATGTATATGATCCAGGACACTTAGAACTAGGTACAGATCTACAAGGAAGTCATTGGTATTATCTAATATAGAAGTCATAAGTTTCCACAACCTTGCTTTTATAGTTTGCACTAATCATACATATTTGACTCTTCATGACCTCATTTGGGGTTTCCTTGGCAAAGATACTGGAATAATTTGTAATTTCCTTCTCCAGCTCATTTGACTTTGACATATGAGTAAAACAAGGTTAAGTGACTTGTCCAGGATCACAAAGTGTTTGAGATCAGACTTGAATTCAGGAAGATGAGTCTTCCTGATTCCAAGTCCCCTGCTCTCTCCACTGTGCCACATTGCTGCTTCTTCTCAGTATGTCTACCCTCTACTTATTTCATCACATATGTGACATCAAAGGTTTATGAGTTACATGCTTATGCTACAGAAGAAAATGCCTAAAGATTCAAACCATTCACTAGAAGTCACTATAATTTTTTCTCCTAAAACATGTCTTTTATAGGGAAACTGCTTTTTTCTTTGCAAAATTCCATTATTTTGAACAATTCAATGCAACACATCTAGAAAATTTTTGAATATACTACTTAGAATCTTCATTGGAAGGCCTGGAATTGATTCTGATTGTGAAAATATGTCAGAGAAGACCAAAGATTTTTGCCAATAAGTGGCAGCCCCATGGATGGTCACTGCAATTAGAGACAAAGTGAGATAAGAAGACCAGGTCTCAAACTGAAAAAAAAAATGAGGTGTAATATTGTGGAAAAAAGGGAAAAGAGAAAAAGGAATATGTTCATTTCTAACCTTAAAATGGTATTATATATTTTGCAGCACAGGTTGTTCTGAAGTTTATAAGGTTCTGAATTCAGGTATTCATTATATTTATTTCATTTTCCATTTTTCTGTAATTATTTATCACCTTCATTGAAAATAATCCTATTTGATGTTCTTTGGTCTGTAATTTTGAACTTTTTTCTTGCAACCTATAGATTCTATTTGGTTTTACCCCTCATAGTATTTCTGGATTGTAATTCTAATACATCTTTTTGTTGTTCAGTTATTTCAGTCCTGATCTAGTCTTCATGACCTCTTTTGGGATAAAAATACTAAAGTATCCTTATCAAAGGTTACATGATTTACCAAGAGTCACACTGCTAGTAAGTATGTGGAGTTAACTCAGATCTTCCTCACTCCATGTCTGAAGTACTATCCACTGGACCATCTAGTGACTTACTAGTTCAGTTGAATTTTTAAGTTTTTGTATAGCAACAGAATCTAATGGATTTTTTATATTGGTATGTTTTCTGCTTTCTTATTTATGAGATTTACATTCCTAGAATGTATTACTCAGATTGTTTTATTTTTCTAAACTTCCTGGGATGACAGTAATCCTGAAGTTGTTACATCTTGACTGTTGCTTCAGACCTATATCAGCATATTTTCCAGTTCTCTTGGTAATTGAGTTCTTTTCTGAAAATGTTTTTTCCATTCTTCAACATTGGCTGCAATTTTGTTTTTCACTGTATCTGTTTTTGGTTGCTTAGAATCATTTTTCTATTTTATTCTTCTTATTTAGAGGCATCATGCTATAGTGTATAGAGCGCTGGTCTCAGACTGAAAGGATCTGAAAGAATTCTGACTTGGGCAAGTCATTTAATTGGACTTATTAACTTCCTTACATGGAAAATGGTAGCAACTTCTTCACAGGGTTGTTGTGAGGATGAGATAAAAAGATGATGTAAAACTTCAAGTACTGTATGAATATTAGCTGTTATTAATTAGTGCTTTCATTCTTTTTTCAGAAGTCTTTAAAAACTATTTTTATTCTCATCCTTTTCCTTTCCTACTGAAATACTTTAATTCCTAAAAGTATACCCTTTATTTGTTCTTTAAGTTTTCTTACCAAGGTTAATTATTACTTAAATTGTCTAAATGTGTAATTTTCCTACTTGCGAATGCCTTTCAGAATGCCTTACCTTGTTTATTTTTGCATCTCTTCTTCTTGGAGTATTCTTTTGAATTTGTCTGTAATATTTTTAAAAATTTGTATAAAATTCAAATTACACTTCTGAAATTTAAAAATTGTAAAATATTCAATACTTTGATAATTTTATTTTCTGGGTTTGGGGTAAGTTTATATTGTAAGTTATTATATTAGCTATTTTTCTTCTTGATATTTATGTAGTTTTTAAGGACTTCCTTATAACTCACTTATTCATTTTTTCTCTTGGACACTTCTAAAATATTTTCAGAGTATAAGAAGAAAATTGTGTTGATTGATTCAGTATTTGAATATTGATAAAATATTAGATTCCATAAAGGATATACAAAGAACAAGTTTACATAAGAATAACCTAATTAGATTGAGTCTGGAACATATGAGACCATTCCTCTGAGTTATAAATTAGTAGCAAAGAAACAGCAGTAATTTCTATTCTTGAGTCGAAGTCTAGATATGCCAGTAAAATTCAAATGGACAAAATACTTTGGTTCATTCATCTTCACCAGACTTGCTCCCTAAAGAGAAGCCCAGATTCATAACCCTATTTTTTTTGTCTTACTTTCTCTATTCTTGACTTCATAGCAGGATACATTTGGCAGTGTACAATCAATAAGAATTTAATATTGGAGAATATTTGATACCAAAAAATGCTATTTAAAATCAAACAATGTATCATTTGGCTGTATCATTTTTGAGAGACTTCAGTCTCTATTAATCATTTCTGGTAAGGCTAACTCAGAGGAAGAAAAAAATATCCAAAAGAGAGATGTTAATGAAAATTTCAGTGATGAGCTCTGTCAGAGAATTTCCTGGCAAACCACTTCCTTAGGTTATGATTTAAACTGGAACAAAGCCTCGACATTAGAATCTCAGAATGATTAACCTAGAAAATACTTAGATAATAATATTTAGATGATGAACAGTTGAAAGATGCCAAGAAAGGCGCGCGCGCGCGTGTGTGTGTGTGTGTGTGTGTGTGTGTGTGTGTGTGTCTGTGTGTGTGCTGCTAATCAATCAAAATCTTTTGAACATAGAAAAGCTGATGACAGCACACCGTAAAATACAATGCCTCTGGACCACATCCTCATCTTATACTCACTTTCATAAATGGGATTTCAACAGAGCAAATGCTACCTCAATGTTTAGGATTCTCACTTGAATTGCCAATTAATTTATGGAATAATTAATTGTCTTATTGCAATACAGATAAAGTGAGGGGGAAACCTCCAGGAAGAAGCAGCAGCTACCCATCCTTACTTTCCACCCATGAATTTACTGAGCCTTATTCTTTCAGAGGTAGGGGCAGCTAAGAATGAAGACATATAGTCTTATGTTTTGGTGCTCCCAGTTTATGAATAAGGGAACTGATATTCTGGTTTGAGGTGGGATCACATGCCTGGTTTTTTTATTTATATTATTTTTTTTTGTATCCACCAAGAAAGATAATAATGACAGAAAGCAGAGAGTGATGCTTCTATCACACTTTAAGGTACAGAAAGCATAAAATGGCAAAGAAAGGGGAAGGTAAAAGAAATTCACTCTTCTTTTGATAGGCATCTTATTACACAAGGATCTGAGGGTTGATTTCTTCCCATTTTCATATTGCCAAAGTATTCAGGGCTTAGCTATTAAAAGCTGAAAAAGCATGCCTACATGCTATTTCTTCAGTTGAAATATTTTATTTAATTCCTTAAAAGAATTGATATAGAATGTCATAACTATAAATCTACAGTTAAATAACTCATAATTTGACCATTTTCTATGATATGGATTTTCACCTTAAATTTGTAATAGACACTTAATATTTGTGTGCCCTTGTCAAGACACTGACTCTCTGTCTGCCTCCATTTCCTCAACTGTAAAATGGAGGTAATAATTGCACTTACCTCCCATGACTTTTTAAAATTTATTTTTATTAAAGATATTATTTGAGTTTTACAACCCCCCCCCCAATCTTACTTCCCTCCCCCCACCCCACCATGGAAAGCACTCTGTCAGTCTTTACTTTGTTTCTATGTTGTACCTTGATCCAAATTGGGTGTGATGAGAGAGAAATCATATCCTTAAAGAAGAGAAGTCTAAGAGATAAAAAGATCAGAAAATAAGATATCTGTCTTTTTCTAAATTAAAGGGAATAGTCCTTGCACTTTGTTCAAACTCCACAGCTCCTTATCTGGATACAGATGGCACTCTCCTTTGAAGACAGCCCAAAACTGTTCCCAATTGTTGCACTGATGGAATGAGCAAGTCCTTCAAGGTTGAACATCACTCCCATGTTGCTGTTAGGGTGTACAATGTTTTTCTGGTTCTGCTCATCTCCCTCATCATCAGTTCATGCAAATCCCTCCAGGCTTCCCTAAAATCCCATCCCTACTGGTTTCTATGACATACATATACCACAGTTTGCTAAGCCATTCCCCAAGTGAACGACATTTACTTGATTTACAATTCTTTGCAACCACAAACAAGGCTGATATAAATATTTTTGTACAAGTAATATTTTTACCGTTTTTCATCATCTCTTCGGGGTATAGACCCAGTAGTGGTATTGCAGGGTCAAAGGGTATGCACATTTTTGTTACCCTTTGGGCGTAGTTCCAAATAGCTCTCAAAAAAGGTTGGATGAGTTCACAGCTCCAGCAACAGTGTAATAGTGTCCCAGATTTCCCATAACCCTTCCAACAATGACCATTATCTTTGCTGGTCATATTGGCCAATCTGAGAGGTACGAGGTGGTACCTCATAGAAGCTTTAATTTGCATTTCTCTAATAATTAATGATTTAGAGCATTTTTTCATATGGCTATGGATTGCTTTGATCTCCTCATCTGTAAATTGCCTTTGCATATCCTTTGACCATTTGTCAATTGGGGAATGGCTTTTGTTTTAAAAATATGACTCAGTTCTCTGTATATTTTAGAAATGAGTCCTTTGTCAGAATCATTAGTTGTAAAGATTGTTTCCCAATTTACTACATTTCTTTTCATCTTGGTTACATTTGTTTTATCTCTGCAAAAGCTTTTTAATTTAATGTAATTGAAATCATCTAGTTGGTTTTTGGTGATGTTCTCCAACTCTTCTGAAGTCATAAACTGCTCCACTTTCCATAGATCTGACAAGTAGACTAGTCATTGATCTTGTAATTTGCTTATAGTTTTGTTTTTTATGTCTATGTCCTGTAACCATTTGGATCTTATCTTAGTAAAGGGTGTGAGGTGTTGGTCTAATCTAAGTTTCTTCCATACTAACTTCCAATTATCCCAGCAGTTTTTTATCCAAGAGGGAGTTTTTATCCCAATGGCTGGACTCTTTGGGTTTATCAAACAGCAGATTACTGTAATCATATCCTGCTTTTACACCTAGTTTATTCCACTGGTACACCACTCTATTTCTTAGCCAATGCCAAACAGTTTTGATGACTGATACTTTATAATATAATTTTAGATCAGATAGGGCTAAGCCACCTTCTTTTACACTTTTTTTCATTAAGCTCCTGGCAATTCTTGCCTTTTTATTTCTCCATATGAATTTACTTACAATTTTTTCTAACTCATTAAAGTAATTTTTTGGAACTTTGATTGGTAGGGCACTAAGCAGATAGTTTAGTTTTGGTAGAATTGTCATTTTTATTATATTAGATCTACCTATCCATGAGCAGTTGATATTTGCCAAGTTTTTTTTAAATCTGATTGAATTTGTGTGAGAAGTTTTTTATAATTGTTTTAAAAAGATTCTGAGTCTGTCTTGGCAAATAGACTCCCAAATATTTCATATTGTCTGAGGTTACTTTGAATGGGATTTCTCTTTCTAGCTCTTCCTGCTGTATCTTGCTAGACATATAAAGAAAAGTTGAGGATTTATGAGGGTTTATTTTATAACCTGCAACTTTGCTAAAATTGATAATTGTTTCCAGTGGTTTTTTGGATGATTTCTTGGGATTCTCTAGGTAGACCATCATGTCATCTGCAAAGAGTGAGAGTTTTGTCTCTTCCCTCCCAATTCAAATTCCTTCAATTTCTTTTTCTTTTTTGCTACCCCTGTTTTTTTTACTTCAGCTGAAGCAAAATATGTTTTGCTCCAATCTTTTATCTTTACTCTATATGTATCTCTCTGGCTGGCCAGTAGGAGGTTCTGGTTGCTTTCTTTGGACTGTCTGTGACCTTGATTGAGGACTTCTCCCTTTGCTTGAAGGGAGGGGTTGGAGCTATTGAATTCTTTTGCCTTCAATCAATGGTGGGCTTTACCCTGTCCTGAGGTCATTTCTTAGCTGGGCTGGTTCTTCTGCTCACACACCTGGGCCTGAGGCAGAAGTAGTTATCATTTGTTTGTTTGGGAGGAGGTCTGAATTGTAATGGGACCAGAGGGACCCAGGGATGGTGTCTGCAGCTCTCCTGCACCCGAACTCTCCCCCAGCCCTGTCTGCAAGCTCCCAGGGGACAGCACCAACACCAGCGCCTGTGCTCCCCAGTTAACTCAAGCCCCTGCTGTCTAGCCCCACCACCGATCCAGCAGGTCCCACTCTTGGGCACTCAGACTCCTGCTTCCAATTCAGCTGCTAATCTCACTGATTGGGGCTGATCCTCCCTCTGAGCCCAGACTCACCTGCCGGAATTCTGCCAAAGCTGCCTCAGGAGACAAATCCTGAGGTAGAAGTTCTTTCTTCTAGCTTTTCTTTCTGGGTTTTGTGGGTCGGATTTCTTTTAAGAGGTTTGTTTCATGTGGTAGATGGGGAAAGACCAGGAGAATTTAGAACTGTGCCTGTCTTCTCTCTATCATCTTGGCCTGAAATTCCTCCCATGACTTTTTTAGGATAAAATGAAATAATAATTGTCAAGTATTCTGAGAAACTTAAAGATCTATAAACAAATATTAAGTATTAAAATGGGAAGGATAAATGTATTTATTTCAAAGATTTGTGTGAGGCTCAAAGGAGGAGTTCACATATTTTAAGTACTATATAAATGCAAGCTGTTATTGTTGTTGTTTCAAGAGAGGATACATACAGTTCCATGCCCTCTTCAGGGAGAAATATGGAGAGAGAAAAAATAGAGTTTGGAAGGCAAACAAAATCAGCTCCCCAACATATCCCTGATTTCCAAATTTCCTTCCTCTAGATTTTGGGGAATTTTCCCATGGGTAAGATTGGGGAAACAGTCCCCTTTCATCTGAAATTATATATACATATTCATATTCATATATATAAATATATATCACTCCCCATGGGATTGCTCATTCACTGTCAGGGAAACTCCAATCTTTCTAACTTCTCTGATTTTTGTTTGCTATCTACTAGATAAATAGTTTATTCAGTAAAGCATTATTAAGTTTATTCAGTATTTGTAATAGACTTTTGGTTAACTACCATCTGCTAGGATGAATAAATCTTAATACAAGGTATAAACTGGGGATACCTCTTCCTTTTATGGAATAACATTTAGGGAATCAGGGATCAGCTTGAACATAAAAAATCATTTTCCCTAGACTAATGATGTTTGTAGATGAAGATAGATTTAATTTTAGACCAATTTTCTAAGGAGAGACAGTAGACAAGCCAGTGGTCACTCCCCTTCAAACAAGAATCCAAGTGTCCTTTGGAAAGGGACATTCCAGAAATATTTTTCTATACTTTCCATGAGACTCTTCCATACAATTCATACAAACATAAAAATAACTTAAATGGGCACACACACACTCTAAAGTAAAATATACCAGCAGAAATGGCTAACAGAGATGAGAGGTTGGAAAGCAAGAATGCAATAACCAACACAGAGACAATATGTTAGAGACAATATCTTCATCTACAATATGACCAGAAGACATTGGCAGCATCAATCCTGCAACTATTATCTTAGGGATTTTTCAGGTCAATCTGATAAACTAATTAAAGACAAGACATAATACCTGATTTTACTTTAGTGTTGCAATGGAGCTCTCCAATAATTATTTCCTTTGATTCTTATATAACTCTTTGAGCTAAGTATTGCAAATGTAAAATCTCCATTTCAGTTCTTCACTAAAATCTTTTATCATCATAGTTAGTATTCATGATAGGTGTAACCAAACTTAAAAGGTTTCATGAGTGGACTCACTGTATGTTCATCAGATGGTACCATCATAAAGAGCTTGGACATCTGGTGATGAATTGTTCTCCCAGATAAATTGTTACTGTGAAGGAGAAATAGGTGAAGGGAATAAATATTTATATAGCACCTGCTGATTACCAGATACTGTACTAAGTGTTTTTTACAAATATTATTTCATTTGAGCTTCATAATAGTCCTGCCAATTTAGGAATTATTATTATTACTATCCTCATTTTGCAGCTGAGAAAACTGAGACAATCAGAGGCTAAGTGACTGCCCAGAATCACACATCTATAAGTTATCTGAAGTCATATTTGAATTCAGGTCTTTCTGAATCAAGACTCAGCATTCTTTTCTTCCTCACCACAAGCTGCCTCTACTGCTTAGTAGTATTGCCTATTGAGGTAGAGAAAGACCATCAGCTGAATAGATGGAAAGAGTAATTATCCTTATGGATCATACACTCTGATATATGGGAAATATTTTGCAGATGAGGAAATTGAACTTGACACCTAAACCCAATACTTCTTACTCCCTGTCCAGTAATCTTTCTATGTCATCAATCAGTTGTTCTAGATCATACTTTTTTAAAAGTAATCTTTGTAGCAGCTATTTTGCAGTAAGAGAGTCTTTCCTAGTTCATCCTAAAAATCACTTGTTCATCCTGAAAAGTCACCATTACCTTTTATACCTTTTATATCTATCCCATATTATTGCATTATGTACCATGGTGAAGTAGAAAAAAATAAATCACATTGAGAAAACAGAATATTGGATTCATGAATTACATTTCTATTTTTAAAAATCTCCACTTTTTAAAATTCGATTTGAGATCATACTTGGTAAACTATAACAAAATATGAATACAATTTGACACCTCATTAATCCCAACATTATTTCATCTGTGATTTTCATTTCACGCATGTGAAATGGTACTAAGGAAGAAACAGGGATTGTATTGCTAGGGAAATATTATAAGCTTCTCTAATGTTAAATCTGATGAGTCTAACATATTGACTACTTCAGTTGGTTTAACCAGCGAAATTTCCATCATAAGGAGTTCTCCAAGAATATGGTCGTTGTTTTATTTAGAGGAATTTTGTTATGATTGCATCAAAAGAATTCCTATTGTAGAAACTAAAAGACAAAGCATAACTGATTTCCAGGCTTTTTCTCTCAAAAACAAATTTTCTGAATTTCTCTCAGGTAAGAGAGACATTTAATATACACATCCATAACATTCCCTTTGCAGCCTTCATGATCCATCCTTCCTTCTCCCCCTTTCCCCTCTCTTCTTTCTTCCATCATTCCCTTTCTTTTCTCCTCTCATTTTTTCTTTTCTTTCCTTCTTCTTTCCATCCTTCCCTTTCCCCCTCCTTCTCTCCTCCTTTCTTTCCTTCTTGTTTTCCTTACTTTGTATATTGCATGGCAAAGTGTAACAAGATAACCAGAAGAATATGTCCTGTGCAAAATCTCAATATATAGAAACAGGACACAGATCTGTATTTGACAGACATCTGCATATAGGTAAGGTAAGTCTTGAAGTTATTTAAGTAGTTAAAAATATGAAGGGAGAAAATGTAGGGGAAAATAAGATGGCCAAGAACCCTGTGAATTACCTATAGTTATCAAGGGGAAAGATAAGAAGAATTTGAAATTAGAAGATAATACTATATCATAATACTTTATCAGAAAATACAAAGGGAAAGACTATCAAGGAGTGGAGGGTCCATAGACCATCACCCACTTCATTCAATTGTTGTGAATATTAAATGACATAAAAAGTATATAGCAAGCACTGGTATATTATAACATATAGCAAGCACTTAATAAATGCTTATTCCCAATAGTATCAAAAATTGCAAAATGGTGGAGAAGGATGAAGTCTCAGAAGAGGCCACTGGATTTGGAAGGAGCAATTTCACCAAAATCCCAAATAGATCTAGATTAGTAGGAAGGAAGCTACAGAACCAGGACCAAGGATCTCCTCACAATGATGTCTACAATTCAAAAATCATTTTCATCTCTTCCCTTTCATGGTGCAGGGATAGAGCACCAGCTCTGAAGTCAGGAAAATCTGAGCTCAAATCCAGCCTTGGACACTTATTAGTTGTGTGACCTTGGTTGCAACCCTGGTTACATCACATCTAGGGTCATCTTCAGACGTCCTATTCATGTTTGGCCATTGGATCCAGATGGCTCCAGTGGAGAAAGTGAGACTGTTGACTTAGCACAGCACCCCCTCCCACTCAAATCCATTTCATGGGCATGTCATGGCATCACCTCTCTGATGTCATGGTCTTATTCAAGAATTAAAGACAAACATCATCACTTCTCATCCATGCCTCATTCAACTTATCTTGCCTGAGACCAGGGTTCCATGCTGTTTCTTGAAGTATATATTTATCTGCACCATTTCATTTTTCTTTATATATTGTCCTCCTCCTTTAGAATGAAAAAAAAAGGTATTTGAGAATAGGGCTGTCTTGCTTAATTGCCTTTGCATCCCCCAGTGTCTGACACATACCTATTCATTGATGTCTATCTCTGAATATCTATTTATCTTTCTCCCTGGGTGGGCATACCAGGATGGTTGTCTCAGTAGCTGGTGGAAGGAAGTCTTTGCTGTAGTGGGAACTATTTGATCAGAATTTTCATGACTCCACCATCAGTTTAAATTCAGGGGGAGGGAGGAATTGCATCCAACAGTGGCAGTTCCTGCTCATTCTCAGATGGAGGATGTTGTCAGTTTGTTTTGACAAGTGGTTTGGAATTTTAGCTGAACTTATCTAGTAGAGATAATGGGAAATGTGATATTGGAGAAGAAATGAAGGAATCTAAAGATAATTGTTACCTAATGGCAGAACAAAAGAATTGAGAAGAATTCAAATTAGTTAAATCCAGTTTTCTTCTCCTTGCTCTCTATACTGCAAAAAGAATAGGCAAGTTTCCATTTGTCAATCAGTCAATAAGTATCTATTAAACATTTAATATGTACCAGTCATTGTAGTTGTAGGGAATTACTGGGATAGAAATGAGAAAAAAGCATTCATTAGACAAGAATGTTTAAAGCATTTTGCAAGCTTTAATGCAGTATATAAATGTCAGCTATTATTAGTTGATTCCAAAAATTGGTTGCAACCAGATCAATAAATCACTGACACTATCAGACCATTCTTGGCACATGGAAACTGCTTTATTTTTCAGAACATTCATGTGGTTTACAGACTTTACAAAGCATTTTCACATTTATTGTCTTATTTAACCCTCAAAGGTGGAAGAGAAGTATTTATTGTGCAAGGCATGATGCTAAGTGCTTTGCAAATATTTTCATTTGATCAATGAGAAAAATACCACCACCTCAAAACAGCATTGATATTAAGGGTAGGGATGGTGATTTAATTGGTATTGCGACTCCCAGATGAAGAAACTCCCTTTATTGTTTGCACTTTTTTTTGTTTATTTTGCTTTCCCAGAAAATAAATGGAAAAAACTTTTAAAATAGTTGCTTAGGACAGAAATCTCAAACACACAGGCTGTCAGTCCTAGAAGGCCTGCAAACATTCTTGAGTGCTGCCAAAACTAGATTAAAATGTAATTGGAATGGCTCAGTGAATAGAGCCATCTATTCTAGAAAGTCAGAACATTCATCTTCATGAGCTCAAACCAGCCTCATACACTGACCAGTTGTATGACCCTGGACAAATCACTTAACTCTGTCTCAATTTCCTTATCTGTAAAAATGAGTTGGAGAAGGAAATGGTGAACCAGTCTCCAGAGCTCTGCCATCAAAAGTTCAAATGTGGTCACCAAGAGTTGGACACAACTGAAACATGCCAAAATCTAGTTTCGTAAGTCAATCTGAAGTTTGTCAGTATCCTTATTTATAATTTAATATTGCCTATCACCCCTACCCCTCCTACACTTATTTTCTATTTGAGGTCCATACCATTGACCTACCCATTCATAAATGGTTAAATAACTGACCTAGGGTCTCTGAGCCAATATGTGTCAGAGCGGTCATTTGAATCTAAGACTCCCAGGTCTACTCTCTATCCCCTTTGCCATCTATCAGCCAAGGTCACAAGACAATTTCAACAAACATTTATTCAATTCTCACACAGGGTGATGAGATAAGTGAATACTCTACCTCACCTTGTTTTAGCTTTCCTTTGTCTGACTTAAGTAAATTGGCAAGTCAATCAATTGCCACTGTCCATCATTTACTAGTACCATAAATAATTAGTTCTAAGTGGAAGGGAATAGCCATTTTTACTTCTCTTACTGTGTTTTGGGTATTAGAAAGCACTTTTTTTTACAAATATTTCATTTGATCCTCACAATCAGTCCATAGTAGCAACAACTCTAAGGATAAAACTTGCTCTATAATGAAAGATGGTATTAGCACTTTCTATTTCATTGGAATACCTTTCTAATTTGTCCCATTATATCAATAAATATCTATTGGAGAAAGAAGGGGAAAATATTTCTCTTAAGATAAAAACTCAGGTAAATAAAGGTTAAGTGATTTGCCTAGGGTCACACAGCTAATAAATGCCAGAATGAGGATTTGAACTCAAATCTTCCTGACTCCAAGCACAATACTCTGTCCATTGAACTACCAACTGCTAAAGTTGAACTTAGAATAAAAAGATAAATAATGCTGGGTGATAGGTTCATTCTAAGTAGAAAAATTCACAGATCACCTGACCCTGGAGTATGGGTATATAAAAAAACAGATTTGTTAAAAGGTTGATTCAACACAAAATAAAGAAAAGAAGAGGAAGTTAAGAATTTTTTAAAGACCATAAGGGGTATGGGTAAGATAGTTTAACCCAGACAGTCCAGCTATTGGCTAAATTACATAAAGGAATCAAGAGGGATGATGTAAGTAAAAGAGAGAGAGGTAAGAGAGTGAGCCATGACAGACTTTACAAAGCATTTTCACATTTATTGTCTTGTATTGGAGACCTTTCTGTAGAAGGAGTGGCTATAAGAGGGTTTCCTACCTGGCTTAAGGTGATATTCTATCACACCACTTAATTTAGCTTGACTCACAGGTGAGGTGTAGCCATGATTATAGTAAAAGTCAAAAGGAAACTTTTTAACAGAGCAGAGGAGATAACAAAAAATCAATCCCCTCCATATATATATATATATATATACATATATATATGTATGTATATGATATATAATATATATATGTATATAGTATACTATAATATACTATATATATATATATATATATATATAAGATTGTAAGATTTCAACACTTTAACTGTGCAGAAAATATTACAAAAATTATTTCCAATTACAATATTTCTCTGGGTCCATAATTTCCTGCCTCAATAGGACCTCAGATTGGACACCGTTCAGGATCAAGTTTCCTCTTCAAAACAATATACCACCTGATATTCAAGAAATCCAATCCATAGAAACTGAATTAAATCAATGATGGTTTGTTGATATACTTAAGAGAGAGCTTTGTGACTTCTTGTAGGGCATGTAGATCTTAAAACTGGACTGACTTTTCCTTCAAACTTAATTTATTAAGGGAGGGAACCACCAAAAGAAGCTAACAATTCTCTAGGCACATTCTTACATGCTGAGTCCCACCCAAAAGAAGCTCTTCAAGACACTTTACAAATCCTTGAAAATATGTTTGAATAATAGAAACAAATACTGAATAATTACTCAAAAGAGAAAGTACAAGCACAAGCTGCCTAGGTATGCAATATATTCAGTCTCTGTTACTGAACTTGTCCTCTTTTGTTTTTCAATTTATTTGTCTCCATTGACTTGGAGAATGACACCTTTGTCTAGTCTGAAATTTTACAGTTAATACAAGGAATTCATCTAGATGACAAATGGACCAACATAGAGAGTTTTTGCTCAGCTTGAAACTATTACTTAAGAACTGTCTTTGACATCAGTCAAGTTCCACCTCTGACACATAAATACTGGCTATGTAACTTAAGTAAGTGACTCAGTTTCTCATTGTCCTAAGCAACACTCTTAATTTACAGAATACTCACATATCTACATTTATTAGATGTCCTAGTCCTATTCTATTGATGGTTTGGAAGTTGACTGTCTCATAAGTATGAATGTTTCTGTCATTTTTAAAGATCTGGACCTCAAAAATACTGTCCAGATCAAGTATCTTTAACTACTTAGCATTAAGACCATTCATAGAGGAGCAGTTAGTTGGTTCAGTGGATAGAGCATCAGGCCTGAAGTCAAGAGAATGAGTTTAAATCTGACCACAAACACTTACTATGTGATTCTGGCAAGACATTTAATAAAATCACCTCCAATTTTTTTTAAAGACCAACCATCAAACACAGTCTTCAATAAACATCATAACATGGTTACTTTTGATAAGTACTTAGGGAATTCCACTGAATGTATGAATCTACAGAACTTGGACCCAAAATCTGGACATGAAAAATCTTCATTTTTTGTGTTGGTTTCCATGTAATTTGTCAAAGCAAGGAGAACAATAAGGCAGACAAGAACTATTTGGAGCAATAGCACCAAACTCTTGTCTTTCAAGGAAGCCATATGTTTTGGGGACTTGGGGAGTGCAATCCAGGACTAGATTTGGACACCATTTGAAACTAACTCAGGAGAGGCAATGTGGGACTGTGGAAAGAATTTGGACATTTGAGTCAGACAGAGTAGATTCATATTGCTTTACTGTCACTCCCTGTATGACCTTGGGGCAATTGCTTAATTTCTCTGATTCTCTGTTTCCTCATTTGGCAGCTACATGGCATAGTGACTAAATCATTGAATTGGGATCAGGAAGAACTCAGTTTAAATCCTACCTCAGATAATTATGACTCTAGGCAAGTTATTTAACCTCTGTCTTCCTCTGTTTCCTTATAAAACAGGGATGATAACAATAACAACAACTACAAAAGGTTTTTGTGAAGATAAAACAAGTTAATATTTCTAAAATGTTATGCAAACTTTAAAGCCTTATAAATGCTATCTATTATTTGTAAAGGGTAGATGGGAGGAGATTAGATGGCCTCTTTGGATCCCTTTTAGAGCTAAGTCTACATTACTATGAAAATTATCGAAGTCACTGAGGTTTGTCCACAGTACCTCAAAATTTATTGTGGATACAATTTTCCCTTTTCCATGATAATTTGGGAAATCACAACATTCTGGTAAATGTTTAATAACAAGGTCTCTGAAAAAATGTACACAAGGCACACTTTTAAATTTATTTTGAAATTTTTTTAGGTTTTTCCAAGGCAAACGGGGTTAAGTGGCTTGCCCAAGACCACACAGCTAGGTAATTATTAAGTGTCTGAAACTGGATTTGACTCCAGGGCTGATGCTTTATCCACTATGCCACCTAGCCACCCACACTTTTAAATTTAATGTGCATTATTAGCATTTTTAACTTTGTAAAATCTAGATTCTAGATCAATGGTGGCAGACTCAAATAGGGGATCACTAATTTATATATATAAGGTTACCTGGGAGTTACATATTGAAAATTGACTTAGTTTTAAATTGTAATGTTATCTACATTTTATTATATTTTTATTTATTTTGCCAATAAATATTTATTTTAATCTGGTACCTACAGCACTTAGAGTGTTGAAACCAGTTGGATATCTAATACTTCTTATCCTAGACAATGTCAATAAATCAAATCCAGATTTGTAGCAGCTATCAATTTCTAATGTGTAAATACTCACATTGAACATTGAACTATGGAGCAGGTAAAAGCTGACTCCGGCATACCCCTGAGAATAGTGAATAAAAGGTAAATATATCATTATTTCCACTTTACAAATGGAAAAACTAAGATATAAATTAACTTGCACAGATCACTTAGGTATTAGATATAATGTATAACAGGGTAAATACTATTTTTATCTCCATTTTACAGGTAAGGAAAATAATAGCTAAATGATTTGCCTAAAATTAAGAGGGCTAGTAAATGCCTCAGGCATGATTTGAACTCAGGTTTTCCAGTCTATAAGTTCTGCATTCTATCAACTCATCACCTCTTCTCTTTAAAAAATAATTTTAAGCATCAAAGACAAATTGGAGAAGTTTTAGGAAGCCCTGGATGATAACATTTAAGTCTACCTTCAAATCAAAAGAGGAAAAATTAACCTTGAACTTATTTTTCTCAATAGGAGAGAGGATGGTCTTTAATTTTAGGAGAGGGAGCCCTATATTCCATTACAGACATGTGGCACTCTTAAATACCTTTAAGGAGAAAAAAAAGTCACCATCTAATACATTGATGTCATGCCACGTCTGCTGAGGAAGTATAAAAAGTAATGCTCTCTGCTAATGAAATGAAGTTAGAAAAGACATTCCAAACTTTTTTTTCAAATTTCAATAATTATGCATAAAATATGAATGTCTTTAATAGATTATTTATATATTAGTAAGCCATTCAACTCTGCTTCTTGCTCAGAAAACTAGCCTTATTATAACACTAAAGGCAATGAATATAATATCACCTTAAGGGTCTCAATTTTTGTTATGTCTCTATGCCTTTCCTGAAGGGAGATGACCTCCCCCAGAAAAACCAGCTGTGGTGGCTTTCAGAGGGTGATTATTTTGACTACTTGTATTTCTCAAAAAGTTTTGCTTTAACTCTGACTATGCACATATGTGGGGGACAACTAGGTAGTACAGTGAATTCAGTGCTAAACTTGCATTCAGGAGGTTGTGAATTCAAATCTGGTCTCAGATACTTACTAGCTGGGTGATGGTGAGCAAATAACTCTATTTGCCCCAATTTCTCATCTGTAAAATGAACTAGAGAAGGAAATGGTAAACCACTCCAGTCTAAAGGCCAAGAAAACTCCAATTAGAGTCATTGAGGGTTGGACATGGTTGAATAGACTCAACAATAATGTACATATATATATGTTTGTGTGTGTGTGCGCACACGCGCGCATATTTGTGGGCAAGGAAGTCTTTAATCAGGAAGATATGAGTTCAAATTTGACCTTAAACTTATATTAACTATGTGACCCTGGACAAGTCATATAACCTCTGTTTATCTCAGTTTCCCCACCTGCAAATTGATGATAATAATAATAACTCCTGCCTTTCAAGAATAGTCTAAGTATTAAACAAGATAGTATTTGTAAATTTTCTGACATACAGTAAGCACTATATAAGTGTTAGTTACTTGTATTATTTATGCAAATTTATGTGTGTATTGAGTGTCTCTCTGTGGTTCAAAAATATATATCTAAGATTAGTACTCAGTTTGACAGAGTATCCATTATAAATAGCAAGGACTTTTTATACCATTAAAGCAAAATAAACATTTTTGACATTTCTGGAAAATGTGATTAAAGTCATTTGAATGAGATCTTCTATATTACTCCAGCCAACCCTGGGTGTGTGTGGATAAGGACTTTTTGAGAAGCCATTCTAAGATACTTGGTCTTTCAATTGGTGGTGGCAGAAAATTATGATGTTTGACTAACAACTTGCTCACTGGCTCAGTGTACATAGTTTAAGGAAATGCATATTTCTAAGACCAAGGTAGAAATTATTCAAATGTATCCAAGAAATGAACTGTTGTTTTCAATTTTTGAAAATTCAAATAGAAGAAAATATCTGCCAATATCTATCTTCAATAAGATCTATATCTCCCAACAAATCACAGTATTGGAAAATATGTAAGACATACATATGCATAATATTGTAGAACTTCATGAACTTTTCCCTTTTTACCATTTGCTAGCTATTATGATTCATATTTCCTTAATTCAATTATCATTTGTAGCATTTCATTTGATAATATGAATTTTAAGGAGTAACTAAACATGATGGTTCGAAGATAACTCTAACTCCTGTCTCCAACTAGATTTCTGCATTTAATGATTTACCAGCCTTGTTGTGTTTTTTTTTCTTCTAGACACAAGGATAGTTTAAGTCAAACCATAAGTAAGATTTCTTTCATCTAGAATAGATAGCACAAAACAAGTCCATGACAATCAGGAGGAAGCACATCTTCAGTTAGAAGGGGTTGGAATTGTAGTTTGACTGAGGAGAGAGTGAGACCTTGAGGCATGCACATAAAATTTGTCATCTGGTAGCATCCTATTTAAATAAATTATTTTTGCTAATTAGATTCTAAATTATGTTATTTTCATGCTACTACATGCCTACATCAGTACATTGAGGTGTAATCTGAGTTACTTCTATGATTCCAGGGTAATTTTTTTTGGCCACTCCCTTTTGACACAAAATAGAGATAATAACGTGATTCACAATATTCTCCAAATCTGAATTTATGCTGCGCTTCATAAAGTTGTGCCTCAGTGGGATCAGATTCATAGTTTTAGAGCATGAAGGAATATCAGGAGTCATCTAACCCAATCAGAATACAATGGAAAGAACAAGAAATTAGAGGAATTGCATTCCCTGCTCTATCATTCATTACCCATGTGATCTTGGTCCAATGACTTAACAACCCTAGACTTCAGTGTCTTCATCCATAAAATGAAGAGGTGAGACTAAGTGACTTATAAGGTCTCTTCAAAGTGATAAAGTGACCTTCCTAAGGTCAAACAAGTAATAAATAACAGAGCTAATACTTGAACCTGGATCTTCTGAATTCCAGTAATTTTATTTGTAAAGAAAAATGATGGGTGATACTTCTATGGGAAAATATGTAGGTCTATTTTTATGCCATTCGCATTAAAATGGATAATTGTGTATCCATCTGATTATTTAAGGAATAAAAAATGCTTTCTTTTGTATTCATTTTTTTAAATTTATTTTTATTTATTTAAGGCAATGCCTTGCCCAAGGTCACACAGCTAGGCATTTATTAATTGTCTGAGGCCAGACCTGAATTCAGGTTCTCTGTACACCAGGGCCAGTGGTCTATCCACTGCACTACCTCCCTGCCCCTTTGTATGCTTTTTATATGTTTGTGCAGCTAGTTATTGTAGTGTCTAGAGTGCCTAGCCTGGAATCAAGAAGACTTATTTTTCTGAGCTCAAATCTTGTCTTAAGACGCTTACTAGCTGTGTGACCCTAGGTAAGTCATTAACCTTTTTTATTTCAGTTTCATCTGTAAAACAAGTGGAGAAGGAAAGCTACTCCAATATCTCTTCCAAGAAAACCCCAAATAGGATCATGTAGAATTGGACCCAACTGAAACAACTGAACAACAACCACAAACTAGTATGTGCACCAAAGGAAGATTTTGATTCCCAGCTCAAAAGATTTGGGGAAAGTCTCTTGTTTTGGGAAAGAGAAGTAATTTCTTTATCAAAATCTATCAAAATAGATTTCTATGAAGCAATACCAGATTTTAAAAATCACTTTTATGAACTATTGCACCAGGCAAGAGCTTTAAATTTCATTTTACAAATCCCACACATGGATTACTGGAGTAGAAAGGAATTAGAGAGCTACTGATTTTATCATCCATTATACTGAATTCTGGGAGGTTATGTACATAACCTAAAAAAATCATCCTTTGAGTGCTTTCTCTAAAGTTCCTTCTTCCTTGCTGCTTCATGCTAGAAATTATCTTTCCTTCCTCAGATTTCACAACAAATGAATAGTTCATGTATTCTATTGATATACATGCAATTCTAGAGCCAGAATGGCTGAGAAAATATATTGACTTTTGAATAAAAAAGAACTGGGTTCAAATCCTGTCTCAAACACTCACTAGATGTGAAACAAAAGCAGTTCACTTAACTTATCTGAATTTCCTCATATATAAAATTAGAGTAGTCTAATTCACAGGGTTGTTGTGAAGAGCAAGCTTTATAGCATATATAAAGCTCCTTATAAACCTCCAAAACAGAAATTATTGGAAGAAGCATTTCAAAAGCAGAATATTTCCAACATAACATAAATTCATCTAAATGTCCTCCGACTTTCCATAGTATTCTTGTTTATTCTATTTTTCTCACCTCAGTGAAGTCTATTCTGTATTATTTCATATTTTTCTGATTTTTTTCCTACTAATTCTATGTTTAACTTACTTATACACATTTGCTTTAATATTCCTCATTATATTGTGAGTTCTTTGAGGTCAGTGACTATACTTTGTTTTTCTTTGTATTTTTTGACAATCAGCATTCTGCCTGGCCCATAGCAGGTATATAATATATGCTTCTTGATTGACATTATATCTATTATATATATTTGCTTTTATATCATAGCTTCCACCCATTCCTGAACCAGCATGGTGATTTTGGCATAGGAAATGCTTGGAAACTGACAAGTGAATGAATAAATAAATGAATAAATAGAAGGTGTCAGGATTCCTCCAAAATCTGAATGAACTATGGAATGCCTTTTTAGAATTCTCTCCCTTTAGCTTAAAGCTTTGATAAATGGTAAAAATGAAAATATGGCTCAGAGGTTTGAAGGAAAGGATTGGGATAGTCACATCACATTACTACTGTTGTTGGCTATTTTGTATCCTACTATGTAGCATTATCACCCCCACCCCTTGCTGGGGGAATGGGGTAGTAAGGGAGAAAAAATATCTATTATTTACTATCTGGCAAGAACATTTTTTTCTTTGTGAAATTCTAATCTACTCTCTCCTGGAACAAGAAACTAGAATCATTACTCATCAGTGAGTATGCCACTAGGCCAGGAAAAGGTGTGAAATGGTTATTGGAGCCAGGGTGTGACTGGGCAGTCCTGAAAAGGGCAGCTTGGTGGGAAGTCCACCTGATTTAATAGACTTTGAAGAGGGAAGTGTTCAGTCTGATGGCACCTGTGTTAGAAGCATCATAGAGAAGGTGATGAGGAAGGTATTGAGGAAACAAATTCAAGGCTAATGATCTGAAGCATTCAGTTCTCTATTAGACAGAGAAATTTGGGGGCAGGGAAGTAAGTTACTTATAAAACTGGAAGTAGCTCTCCGAAGGTCTAAAATATGCATCACCCTTTCCAGATTGCATGTATTCAAGCTATAAATGTAGCTAAATACATTTTCCTATAATGATTAAGTCATATTCTAGTCCTTTCCATCTCCCAACTATATTTTCATTTGACCATTTACCAAAGCTCTAAGCTAAAGGAAGAGAACTCTAAAAAGGAATCTCAGGTTGATTTAGAGGTTAAGATTGGAGGAAGCACCTGGACATTTCCTATTTATTCATATAAACTTTTAAAAATTATGCTGGAGTTCTTTTCTGTTTTCCAGTGACAGAAGAAAAGATAAGATCGAAATAATTTATTTATCATTGGCAAATCCAGGAACCTCAGTCTATAGGCAGGAGAGACAAGAATTCATACAAAGTTATATTATAAGATACACAGCCCACCTAACCGGACCCTCTCATTTTAGAGTCAAGATAGCCAAAGATGAGATAGGATAAAAGACCTACTTAAGATAACACAGATGGTAACTGACTGAGGGTGGATTTGAATCTAAGTCCTCTTCCCTCTGATAATGAAATTCTTTTTCACAGTTCTATCCCTTTAGCTTGAAGTTTTTAATAAATGTTAAAGTAGAAATATAGCTGGAAGATGGAATGTGAGTAGGAATAGGAAGACCACATTTTACTTAATATTTTCCCAGTAAAGTGTAGAAAAAATTTTTACTATTCATTTTTAAAAATTTTGAGTTCCAGGGTGGAACCAAGATGGCAACAGGAGAGAATCCTGGTGTTCTCTCTTTCTAATATTTCAAAACTTATAAAATAAGGACTATAACTAAATTTTCTAGAAAAAGAACCCACAGAGGGACCTAGTAAAGCAATTTTCCAGCCCAAGGTAACCTGCAAAATAGCAGAAAGGCTCTGCTCCACAGGGTTAGACGGCTGGCCCACCAGAGTGAAGGAACTTCAGCCTCCCAGAGGCAGACCCAGGGTGCTGGGAGCCACAGCTCATGGCAGCGGGGCAGGTTCTTGATCTACACCCTGGGGAGCACCAGGCACAACTGGAAAACAAATCCTTCAGATGTAAAATGGAACTGAGGGAGGCTGCTGATTTTATGAGAAATCAAGACACAATACTTCAAAACCAAAGAATGAAAAATTAGAAGAAAATGTGAAACATCTCATTGAAAAAAACAACTGATCTGGAAAACAGATTTGGGAAAAATAATTTAAAAATTATTGGGATACCTGAAAGTCATGATCAGGAAAAGAGCCTTGACATCATTTTCAAAGAAATACTACAGGAAAATTGCCCCTATATCCTAGAAGCAGAGGGCAAAATTGAAATTGAGAGAATCCACCAATCTCCCCGAGAAAGAGATCCCAAAAAAACAACCTCCAGGAGTATTATAGCCAAGTTCCAGAACTCCCAAGTCAAAGAGAAAATATTACAAGCAGCCAGAAGGACACAATTCAAATATCGTGGAGCTGCAGTCAGGATCACACAGAACTCAGCAGCAACTACATTAAAAGCTCATAGGGCTTGGAATATAGTATTCTGGAAGGCAAAAGAGCTTGGAATGCAACCAAAAAAACAACTATCCAGCAAAACTGAAGTCCTCTTCCATGGAAAAAGATGGACTTTCAATGAACCAGGGGAATCTCAAATGTTCCTGTTGGAATGGCCAGAGCTGAACAGAAAGTTTGATCTTCAAATACAGGACTCAGGTGGAGCATAGAGAGTGGAGGAGAAGGGTGAAATATGAGGGACTTAATGATGATGAACCACATGTATCCCTGCATAGAAAAATGATACTATTAATACTCATATGAAACTTCTGATTTAATAGAGCAGGTAGAAGGAGCTTTTATAGATAAAATACAGGAGAGAGCTGAATTTGAAGATATAATATAGTGTAAAAATGGAGTCAGTGTCTAAAAGGGAAATGTAATGGGAGAAAGAAAAAGGAGAGGTGGAATGGCCTAAGATATTTCACATAATAAGATTTTTTTTATTATAATGAGCTATTGCAATGATATGGAAGGGGGGAAGGCAAGTGGGAATGAAGAAACCTTCACTCTCATCAGATGTGGCTAGGAGAGGAGAGGAAACAGCATATAAACATATATATATGTATATATATACATATATATATATATATATATATATATATATACATTCAATGGGGAATAGACATCTAGAGTAAGAAGGAGAGAAGGGGGACAGTTGGAAGAGGGGGGATGTGAGTGATGGAGGAGAGGATGTACCATGGGGGGAGTGGTCAGATATAACACATTTTCCTTTTTATTTCTTGCAAGGGACTGGGATTGGTTGGCCTGTCTAGGAACATAGGGCCAGGTGGATGCTGGGCCTAAGGGGTGGTATGTGGGCTTGGGGCCTCTTGGCCCCAGGGCTGGCAATCTGTCCGCTGCACCACTCAGCTACCCTGCAGCACATTTAAGAAGAGCGACAGAGTGAAAGGAGAGAGAAAATATAGTATATGGTAGTGGGGAAGTACAAATGGAGGGAGTTGCAATCAGCAATGGCAATGGTGGAAAAATATGGAAGTAGCTTTTGTGATGGACTTATCATAAAGAATTTGATCCACCCATGACAGAGGTGGAGGTGTTGGAACATGGACTGAGGCACATTTATTATTATTATTATTATTATTATTATTATTATTATTATTATTATCATTATTTGGGGGGGTGCAGGGTAAATGGGGCTGGGCAGCTTTCCTTGGGCTGCACAGCTGGGTGATTGTTGTGTGTCTGAGGCCAGATTTGGAACTGGGTACCTCTGGTCCCAGTGCTGGTGCTCTATCTGTGCCACCTGGCTGCCCCTATCATCATCATCATCATCATCATCATTATTATTATTATAATTCAGGTCTTTTTTTTCTTTTTTTAGTTTTTGCAGGGCAATGGGGTTGGTGTGGCTTTCCTGGGGTCACACAGCTGGGTGATTGTTGGGTTTCTGGGACCTTATTTGGGCTTCGGTGTTCTTGGCTCCAGGGCCAGTGCTCTATCCAGTGCACCACCTGGCTGCTCCTATTTATTATTATTATTATTATTATTATTATATAACTATTTTAAATTTTTCTCTTTATTTTATCACTCATGTGGGTTTATATTTTTTGGGGGGGGTATTATGCTTACTCTTAAACAAGAATATTTTAGTAATGTATAAAAAAATCATTCGTACAAAAAATAAGTATAAATAAATAAATAAATAAATGAAAACAAATTTTATTTGTTGAAAAAAAATTTGAGTTCCAATTTCTCTCCCTCCCTCCTCTTTCTCCTCCAACCCTCCACCCCTAATGAGAGGAAAATCAATTTGATTTGTTATTTTATTTTCATAGCTACCGCATTTAAAAGTTAGTATTTGCTAGTGTATAGTCAATGTTCACTTCAGTGATCCAGACAGGCTACCATAAATAACCCTAAATTCTAAGCTTGGCGAGACTCATCATTTATTTTGATACTTTATTAGTCACAATTCTCAGGAATCATTCAATAATTCAAAGATGGGTTGTTCTTTAGGGAGTGGAGGAAATAACCCAATCCAGTCAAATCACAAGTTGTTGAGGCATGAAAATATATAAATATGTGATCTGGACCTTTGATTTTGTATATATACAGAACTACCAGTGAGGAAACCCTCTCTACCAATGTAGATCAACAAATGTTCTGCGACATAAAGTCGTAGACACATAGATCCTGCCTGAGGAGCAGAGAAATCAAGTAACATACCCAGCATCATATAGGCAATATGTATGAGAGATTTGACTTGAATCCAAGTTTTCTTGACTCTGAGGCCAGCTCTCTAACCACTAGATACTCATTCTTGAACAGAGTTGAGATCTTGTGAATTCAGATGTTCCTTCCAAGGATGCAGATTTTAACTCATCCATATCTGTCTTTCTTCTAGAAATTTTTGTGGCCACTCCATAAATTTGCCACAGGAGTTCTAGAGACAGAGAATAGAATAGACAGAAATAGGATAAATTACTCTGAGAAATCCAACTATATCATAGTTAAACCACTGAAACTTTTTAGGTTTATGTAGTTCCAAAGAGACTGGAATTAGAATCATAGAATGTTAAGCTTGGAAGGCATTTTAAAGATTGTTACCTAATTACCTCTTCCTAAAATGAAGGCACTGCTATATTATATGACAAGACATAATTACTATTACATACATTTATCTGAGGGTTTCACAAATTCTCCCCTGCCCCACTTCCCTGGCCTCCTCCATTACTTCATGAACAAGGGCTGTGTTGATTCTTCTCTTTTCCCAGGACTTAGCACAGAGCTCTTCAGATTTTAAGAGCATAATTAAGTGTTTACTGAATTGAAATAACTTATCTCTGCTGCAAATTTCAACTGAACAAGCATTGTTAGTTAACATTGTGGAATCATTAACTAATAAATGACTGTAGATTTCTCCCTCTTCTAAAAGAAAGAACCATGAAATTAATTTCATTTTCTCAAAGAAAATTAATATAACTATTTCCACTGACTAACAATCCTCAACCAATCAACAAGATTTACTGAATATTTACTATGTACCATATATTAGATAACAGTCAAAAGTTGTCAGTGTTTGGCTATATAGATCTAATTAGAGGAAAAGTAATTAACTAGGGTTCTCTAGGACAGGTCCAGTTTCTACTGCAAAGACTATATTTCCCCTCTGATCATTAAAAACACAGTAATTTGGTCTGAAATATTCAGTTTTTTTTGTGATCTCAGCACTCAGGTATCTGCCAATGTGGCAAGGAATTTACAATATAAAGAGAGAGTAGTGAATAAAAAGAGAATAGCATATATTAAGATTGCAAGAGAAGAAGGAGGAGGAGGAGGAGGGACAAAAGGAAGGAAAGAAAAAGAAAAAAAGAAATTTTATTGCTGGCATATATTCATTCATAATAAAGGCAGAAATTTAGAACAAAACAATTAATAACCAGTAACCTATTTGACTTCTTAAAACTAAAAATTAAAAAAATCTTTTAAAAATCTAGCAATTTTGTTTTTCTCCACAGAACTAGCATCCTTATGAGAATTGAAGAGAACATTTTTGACCCAGTTCCTTTGTTTTGTTGTGTTTGGGGGCATATAGTTTATTAATTAAAAGTTTAATAGGAGTTGAAAGTCTAACATTGAATAATTGTTGCTGGGCTCATAGGGATTGGGATATTTTGCCACTCCTTTTTTTCACTAAGGAACCCTTGTGATCTGAACCCAAGCATATGATTTTGATTTGTTCAATCTTTGGAAAATCTGGCCTCTGATGATATGAATTAGGTATCCTCGAACAAATAAAAGGTTAAGTAAATTAATGAATAGAATGGTAATTGGGGAAAATTAGTAGTAAAAATTAATTAACTTTTTAATAATAATAATAATAATAATAATAATAGTAATAATAGTAATAATAATAATAAACTATAATAGCATTAATCACTCTCTTAGGCCTGGGGTGTAAATGCCCGTAATTAGTTTCAAGATACAAGAAAGATCTTAACCATTATGGAGAGTAAGGAAAATTGTACAGAATACTTGCATTGAGTTTGTGATGTTTGTAGTTCTGCCAAAGTCAAGTGATTTACTGTTAATCTATTTTTTTAAGTGGAGACTCATCTGTCTGGTGAATGAACAACAGTCAAAAAACTCTTCCACATTCCAGATTGTTAAGAAGGATAGTGATTTACAAAAGAAAACAGAAACAAGGTTTCAAAGGTCAAGGGAGAGGTTCTGTTGGGGAGAAAATAGATGAGGTGGAGGGAGACAACTTTTGTTGGAATGAGAGGGAAAGGAATATTATTACAAATTATAGAAAGAGAAGGAAAATAGGACTTTTGTCATTAGAACTTAAAAATAATTTTGAGACAGATACTACAGAGACAATAACTAGTTATAATAAAAAGGGAAACATACTTGTTTTCTAAAAAGTATTAAAAAATTGTAAGGCAAAATCTTTCAGTGATATGTAAAGGAAAAATTCAAGAGTAGCAATAAGGGGATACTTGCTGATGCAGGTTCAGAGGAAGTTAGTATTAGAACATATAAAAACAAAGGAATATGTTTACTTTCTAGGGCATATATCTAAGACATAACAGAGAACATTTTAAAACTTATCAAAACAGTTGACAACTACCTACTTCTGATGATTCACATGAGTGAAAATGACACATCAAAAAGGAATCTAAAAACAGACACAAAGAAAGAATAAGGATGGTATCTGGAACTGGCAAATGAAAGACAACAAATGGAGAGAATAGTAAACTCATGGTTTTGAGTAACTAGACAAGAGGCTCAAAATTTAGGTAAAAAAAATCAGGGACTGGAGGTGCAATGAAACTGGTCTAGTCCTGAATAGGCATAGTTTTTAAAGAAAAATAAATGGGAAAAGAGGATGTAGGAAGAAGCATTGTAAGTGGAAGATCTAATGTCTAGGAACCAGAAGAAGCAAATCAGAGAGTATTTGGTAACAGTCAAAGATGGCAGCTACAGAAGTGATTTTATCATTGGAATATACTACAGGGCACATAGTTAAAAAGAGGAAACAGATGAGAAGTTTAGGAAATAGACCATAAATCTAGCATAGAAATATAAAATGGTATTAACCTCAGTAATTGAGATCTCTTATGCCTCTCTGCCCCCCCCAGTAACTAATAACTACTTAAATGTGTATATATATATATGTGTGTGTGTGTGTGTGTGTGTGTGTGTGTGTGTGTGTGTGTATGTGTGTGTATACATATATATATTCTCTCTCTAACACTCTCTAATATTCTATCATATATATAATATATATATATTCTCTTTAATTTTATTGTGATTAGTTGTTCTGTTTATTTACCCTTGTATTATTGTTGTCTGAGCTGTTTAAGGCACAAATAATTTCTTTAGGTGTGGTTTTCTAGGAAGGTTTCAAACCTCTTTTGAATGAATCTTGCCCTTTCTAAATTAATGGCTAAACTCAGATTTATAGGTAAACCACCTTGGATTATGTCTTGAGTCCTTATTATTCTTTTAAATATAATAAATATAAAAGCTTCTTTTAAATATAAAACTCTTTAAATACAAATATAATAAAATATATTATTCTTTTAAATGTAATATATTACTTATATATAATGAAAAATCAATTAGAATAATGAGTACCTGGAGAAAAGATACCCTGAAAGTAGGGGCAAGACAAGAGGGGGGAAAAACCAGGCAGGAATAGAAACTAATCTCCATTGCTTCACAAATAGAAGCGTGGATTCCAAACTAGAGAAGGTTTTAAAGGTCATCTAAGGAATTATCATTAAGGAATGCTAGTTCAAGAATTTCTGTCTCTACTTGGAAATACTAAACACAGACTAATAATAGAAACAATTCAAAGATGCATATGATTAAACATCATATATTATAATATAAATTGTGGCCATGACTGAATGGTGAGAGAGAAATGAAGTCATTAAACATCAATAAGTGAATGAATCAATTAGTATCTACTGGGCTCCTACTATGTTCCAGCATTCTACTCATTGCTCAGGTTGCAAAGAGAAGGCATAAAAAACAATCTCTGCTCTCAGAGTTCATAGTCTAATGGTGAGAGTGAAATGGCAAGAACTATATGTGTGTATGTGTGTATTTTTGAATGTATCTGTATACATATATATACATACATATACATATGATAAATTGAGGGGTAATCTCAGAGAGGACACTAACATTAAGGATTACTAGTAAAGACTTATTGAGGAAGAAAGGTCTTTAAGAGTTAAAGGAAGGAACTAGGAGGGAAGCTGGGAGATAGTGATGAGAGGGGGGAGATAGTTCAAAGCATGGGAGCCAGTCAATGAAAATGTTAGAGTTAATTGATGGAGTGTATAAGATGTGAAGAATAATAAGGAGACTGATGTCACTGGATCTCAGAATATGTGGACAGGAGTAATGTTTTAGAAGACTGGGAAAGTAGGAAGCTCCCAGGTTTTAGAGCTCTTTGAAAAGCAAACAGGAATTAGGGAATGGCTAAATAAGATGTGGTATGTAATTTAAGTAGAATATTATTGAACTGAAAGAAATGACAAGCACGAAGATTTCAGAAAAACCTGAAAAGACTGATTCGAACTGTTGCAAATGAAGAGAGCAGAACCAGGACAACATTGTTCACAGTACAGCAATAGCTATTCTTAGCAATATAATGATCCAAGGCAATACCAAAAAATGTAGGAGGCTATTGGCCTCCAGAAACAGTATTGATATAATTGAATATAAACTGAAGCATGTTGTTTTTCACTTTCTTTTATTCAAGTCTTCTTGTATAAAATGACTATTACAGAAACGCTTTACCTCATTACATATGTATAATTTATATCTGATTGCTTAACATCTCAGGGAAGGGGAAAGAAAAGGAAAAAGAGAGGGAGAGAAAGAATTTAGGTCTCAAAACTTAAAAAGAATTGAAAATTGTTTTAACTTGTTTTAACATTTTCAAAGAAGATCACAATACCAGGGAGTTGATGTGCCATGACAAGCATGTGAATTGGATTTGAGTGAGGGGGTGCTGTGCTAAGTCACCAGCCTCACTTTCTCCTCCAGAGTCATCTGGGTCCAGTGACCAGATATGAATCAGGATGACTGAAAATGTCTCTGGATGCAAAGGATCACTTAGCCTTGCCCAAGGTCACACAGCTAATAAGAGTCAAGTGTCTGAGGCTTGATTCAAACTCCTGTCTTTCTGACTCCAAGGCCAATGTTCTAATTACTGCACCACCTAGCTGCCCTTTGCTTGAACTTTTACTTGGGGAAGAATAAAAATATATTAAAAAAAATAAAAACCATAGCAGAAAAAAAGAAAAAGCAAATAGATGATTTTATATTTGATCCTAGAAGTAAAAGGAAGTCACTAGAATTTTTGGAATGAGAGTTGGGGAAGAATTTGGTATGGTCAAACCTAGGTTTTACAAAGATCACTTTGACAGTTGAGTGGAAGATGGACTGAGATCAGAATGGGGCAGGGTAGGGGAAAAGAAGTTTTCTTGGAGTTTTGAACCATGTCTTAAGGAAAATAATATACATGATTATAATGCTCTTGCCACTCTTGGGAGTGGGGAAGAAATAGTTTAAATAAAATTATACCATATGGTTAGAAACACTTGCTATGTTTTCTCCTGTGACCTTCAAAAATTTTTACTCTTCAGTCTCTATAACTGAGCCAGCAATGATGTTGTTTGTAAATGGTAAGTGGCAGGAATCCCAGAGAACATTTTTTTATGCATCAGCAAAGAGGGCTTTCTTAGAAAAGCTTCAGAAACTATACTATCACATTTCACTTTGCAAAGTAAAAGGGTAGGCAGAGTGAAACATAAAGCAGGCAACTGAAGTTCCTTTTTGATATTCCATCTCTCTATTACCTATTTCTCTAGTTGGGAGAAAGGGATTTTATTTTTTTCCTGACCAAGACTGGATTATTCAAAAGGGCAGGTGGACATTTTACCTGATACCTTGGAGAGATAAGCATTTGCACTTTCTGAATCTTTCTAATTGGAACAATAAAAAGTATGATGTCCCTAGAAATCCTGTTTAGTACAAGCTTCTGAAACCCTATGTACTCAGGTATGACTTGAGCAAAGCAAACCTTTGGCTGACTCATTAGTAATACACAAAAGTCTTGGTAACTACAAACAGTGAATCTCTAGTGTTGGTGACCATAGAAGTTAGGCCTAGAATTCTCTTTCCCCTTTCTCCCCTATTCTCCCATTTTCCTTTTGTTCCTCTTTTCCTTAATTCTTAAAATATTAATCTGGCTGCAGAATTGCCTCCTTCCTTCTCTTATCACCTGTTTTACCTTCTATTCCATATTTTGTCCTGAGGAAATTCCCTGCCTTTAAGCTAATAATCAACTAATTTAATTATACACTAATATGCTAAAGGAGAAAATTACAACCTATACCACCTTAAATCAGAACAAGCAAAGACCCTACTCTGACTCAGTAGACCAGAAGCCCAGTCCTTGAAGAATTTCACTATTTAACTACAAAAAATATTTAAGTAAAAATGAGATATATGGAAAAAATTATAAATGACCTGCCTAACAAACAACTATCTTATTTGTGTTGCATATATTATATGGGATATAGAACCATCTCACTATTGTCTTTTCTGTGCAGGTGAAAAGCTCAACTAAGAAATGCATGGTCTCCAACTTTTCTTCTTCTGGTTCTGTTCATTTGACCTCATAAGGCTTTTCCAAGAAGTTTTAAGTTGACCTCCCCTTCAGCAGTCCCACAGTCCCTAGATTTTGAGGTGGGTTTGGAAGAAGAGCTGCCCAAAACACTTACTTGAGTGAAACTGGAGCAAAACTCCCTTGACTGTCCCCCAGCATGTCATCGGATGTAGGACCTAAAAAATGGGCTAGATATGAATTACTGTTCACTGCCCCAGAATGACTTCTCTAGACATCTCAGAGCCCTCTATGTCCTTCAGGCTCTGCCAATCCAAAGACACTGTAGTATAGTGTTCTTTTGTGGGATTGTAGTGTTCATCATGCTAGAAGAAAACTATGCAGCCAAAAGTTTCCAACAGCAGAATGAGATAGTTAAATGAAGGAGTAATTCTTCTCCAAGTGTCTCTTTCCCTCCCACCATCAAATATCATGAGGTAAGATCAAGTAGGATCAAAAGGGACCTAATAATTATCAATATTTAGCATTTACCTAATGTTTTAAGGTTTTCAAACATTTTGTGTTTGATTGTATTCTCACTTAATCCCCACCATAACAATCTACGGAATTAGGAGCAATTATTATTATTATTCCGATTCCCAGTGAGGAAACTGAGAAAGATGAAGACTAAGCAATTGCTCAAGATCACACAGCCAATGTCTCAGGCAAGCAAGATTCAAATTTATGCATTCCTGAGTCCAATACCACTGTGCTACTTAGATTTGAAATCTCAGTTATTGTCTTTGAAACATTACAAATAGTAAGATTTGGATTTGGTAGCACATTTTTGTTTTCTTCATTACTTCAGAAAATGGGGTGGGCAGTAAGACTAGAAGTAGTTGTTTATAACCTGCAGAGATAGATTTCAGCACACTGTAGGGAGTTATTGAGAAGGAGCTGGGTTTAAAGCAGGTAGACCTTTGTCTATCCTTGCTAACTATCATATGCTAGCAAGTCACTTCAACTTTCAGGAACCCAGGTCAATGTTCTAAATATTTTTTGATAATTCACTACATTAGTAAAAACATGGGTCATGGGGGCAGCTAGGTGGTACAGTAGTTAGAGCACCTGCCCTGGAGTCAGGAGTATCTCTGTTCAAATTCACCCTCAGACACTTAATAATTACTTAGCTGTGTGATCTTGGGCAGATCACTTAATCCCACTGCCTTCCAAAAAAACAAACCATGGAGCATTTATAAATTATAAATATGTATGACAGTACAATATTACAATATGAAACCTAGAAAAAAAGATTTAAAAGATGAGTAAAATAAACATTTCATAAATATCTATTTACTAATTTCTAAAAACTTTTTTTTCTCTCACTAAAACATTTTTTCATTGAGTTGTTCCAAGAGTGTCTTATTCTTCATGATATGATTTGAGTTTTTCTTGGCAAAGATACTAGGTTGGTTTGCCATTTCTTCTCCAGTTCATTTTACAGATGAGTAAACTGAGGTAAATAGGGATAAGTGACTTGCCCATGGTCACATATCAAGTAAGTGTCAGAAACAAGATTTAAATTGAGGTCTTCCTGATTCCAGATACAGCACTCTATCTATGACACCACTTAACTGCCCTTCATTATTTTTAATCTTTAAATATTAAAAGCATATTCTTTTTTCTGAGTAGTTAAACATTTTTGATACTCTGTATCATTTCTTAGTACTTCTAATAACCCTCAAATTGGCATATTTTAGCTATTTGAGCTAATTTGAATAAGCATATATAAATATAGCTAATTTAAATTTGCTGTATTTAACTAATTTAGCTATTTTAGCTAACGAATTAACAATAAACCATCAATTGTTAAAATTTGTTTATAAAATAAAATCATTAATTGTATTGAGTGTAACTGTAAAACAAGCCTTAATGTTAAAATTCTCCATCTTAAGAAGGTGCTGGACAACTTTAGGGGGTGGATCCAAGATGACAACAGAAGATCCTCTCTTAGGTGCTCTCTCTTGCTAATATTCCAAAACTTATAAAATAAATTTTTGAGAAACAGGATCCACAGAGGGATCTAGTGAGGCAATTCTCCAGCCCAAGGTAACCTGGAAAATAGCAGAAAGGCTCTGCTCCACAGGGTTAGAGGGGTAGCCAACCAGAGTGAAGGAACTTCAGCCTCCCAGAGGTAGCGCCAGGGTGCTGGGAGCCACAGCTCATGGCAGCAGGGCAGGTTCTTGACCTACACCCTAGGGAGCACCAGTCACAACTTGGAAGATCAGCTGGAGGGGGCAGAAACTCTGCCAGAGCAAGCATGTGAAGCCCAGCCCTCAGGGCACTCAGCAAGCAGCATGGCTGCTGCAGACCAGATCCAGAAACCAGAAGCAGGAAGAGCCAGTAAGCAGGAGCCCCCAGGCAAAGGAGCCTTGAAAACTCAACCTAGGTAGGGAAGTTGAGAGAGCCTTCCAAAATCTGTCCTCTGTACCTGGAACAGGACTCTGGGGCTCTGACCACATTCAGATCCTGATCACAGCCTAGGCCCCCCATAGAACAGCACAGCCCCCCACGACACCAGTCCCTTGGCATAGGGGTGTGCTTGTGGTCATTCACAGACCAGGAGGGAAGACAGAGCTTCACACATGGAGATCCTTGTGTGTGGGGGTGTCCCAATAATACTCAAAAGCTCAGGAAGCACCCCAAAACTGGGCACAGGCTGGAGAAATGAGTAAACAGAAAAAAAAGAGGAACACCATTGAGAAGTACTTTGTCTGTGATCCCAAGTAGGATCAAAATACTGGATCTGAAGATGAGGAAGTCTAAGCTCCTGCATCTAAAGACTCCAAGAAAAACAGAAATTGAGCTCAGGCTATGACAGAGCTCAAAAAAGACTTTGAAAAATCAAGTGAGGGAGATAGAAGAAAAATTAGGAAAAGAAATGAGAGAGATGCAGGAAAAACATCAAAAAGAAGTCAGCAGCTTAGTCAAAGGAGATCCAAAAAAAATGCTGAAGAAAATACCATGTTAAAAACCAGCATAGGTCAAATGGATAAAACAGTTCAAAAAGTGATTGAGGAGAAGAATGCTTTAAAAAGCAAAATTGGCCAGATGGAAATAGAGATAAGGAAGCTCTCTGAGGAAAACAAATCCTTCAGATGTAGAATGGAACTGAGGGAGGCTGCTGATTTTATGAGAAATCAAGATACAATACTTCAAAACCAAAGAATGAAAAATTAGAAGAAAATGTGAAACATCTCATTGAAAAAAAACAACTGATCTGGAAAACAGATTTGGGAAAAATAATTTAAAAATTATTGGGATACCTGAAACTCATGATCTGGAAAAGAACCTTGACATCATTTTCAAAGAAATACCACAGGAAAATTGCCCCTTTATCCTAGAAGCAGAGGGCAAAATCGAAAATGAGAGAATCCACCAATCTCCCTGAGAAAGAGATAAAAAAAACAACCTCCGGGAATATTATAGCCAAGTTCCAGAACTCCCAAGTCAAAGAGAAAATATTACAAGCAACCAGAAGGACACAATTCAAATATCATGGAGCTGCAGTCAAGATCACACAGGACTTAGCAGCAATTACATTAAAAGTTCATAAGGCTTGGAATATAATATTCCAGAAGGCAAAAGAACTCAAAATGCAGTCGAGAATCAAGTACCAGGCAAAAATTAAGTCCTTTTCCAGGGTAAAATATGGAATTTCAGTGAACCAGGGGAATTTCAAATGTTCCTGTTGGAATGACCAGAGCTGAACAGAAAGTTTGATCTTCAAATACAGGGCTCAGGTGAATCATAGAGAGTGGAGGAGAAGGGTGAAATATGAGGGACTTAATGATGATGAACTACATGTATTCCTGCATAGAAAAATGATACTGATAATACTCATATGGACTTTCTAATTTAATAGAGCAGGTAGAAGCTTTATAGATAAAGCACAGGAAAGAGCTGAATTTGAAGATATACTATAGTGTAAAAATGGAGTCAATGGCTAAAAGGGAATTTCATAAAATAAGATTTTTTTATTGCAACAAGCTATTGCTATGATATGGAAAGAGGGAAGGCAAGGGGGAATGAGGGAAACTTTGCTCTCATCAGAGGTGGCTAGGAGAGGAAACAGCATACATACTCAATGGTAAGAAGGAGAGTAAGGAGAGAAGGGGGACAGGGGGGAAGAGTGGGGATGTGAATGATGGAGGAGAGGGTGGACCGTGGGAGGAGAGTGGTCAGATATAGCACATTTTCAGTTTTACTTCTTTCAAGGTGGATGCTGGGCCTAAGGGGTGGTATGTGAGCTCAGGGCCTCTTGACCCCAAGGCCAGAGATCTGTCTGCTGCACCACTCAGCTACCCTACAGCACATTTAAGAAGAGGAACAGAGTGAAACAGAGAGAAAATACAGTATATGGTAGTGGGGAAGTACAAATGGAGGGAGTTGCAATCAGCAATGGCAATGGTAGAAAAATATGGAAGTAGCTTTTGTGATGGACTTAGGATAAAGAATGTGATCCACCCATGACAGAGCTGGAGGTGTTGGAACACAGACTGAAGCACAAGAAGCACAATTATCATCATCATCATCATTATTATTTTATTTTATTTTACTTTAGTTTTAGTTTATGCAGGGCAAGGGGCTTGGGGTGGTTTGCCCGGGGCCATGCAGCTGGTTGATTGTATGGTGTCTGAGGCCAATTTTGTACCTTGGTGCTCCTGGCTCTAGGGCCAGTGCTCTGCCCACTGTGCCTCCTGGGGCTCAGGTGCTCCTGGCTACAGGACCAGTTGCCCCTATCATTTTTATTTATTATTATTATTATTTTAATTTTTTCTCTTTACTTTATTGCTCATGTGGGTCTATATTTTTGAGTGGGAGGGGTATTACATTTACTCTTAAACAAGAATATTTTAGTATTGTATAAAAATATTATTTGTTCAAAAATAAGAATAAATAAAAATAAATATAAGAGAAAGTTCAAAAAAAAGAAGGTGTTGATTCTTAGTTTCCATCAAACTGTGCATGCACCCAAATGTATCATAATGTATAGGATGCTTATTACATTAGAGGATAGTTTGTGAATATAGTGGAATATTTTGATTTTGTACTTTTCATTTTTATGTGTTTAAACTATTGAAGACAATAGTGTGAAAAACAATGTAGTATAATTTTTAATGTGAAATATTATTACATTTGAATTGAAATATAAGTTCAAACATAATATTTTTCATGAATATTTCATAAGTTCATATAAAGCAATTATTATTTTTATTTTTAAGAAGAATACATTCTCTGTCTTTTTTTTGTATTGCCAACACAATAGATAACATTTTTAAATAACAATTTAAACTTTAGCCTAAGACTCAATTAAAATTTTTTTAATTGTCTAATGAATATCTTTATCAGGTCTTCTATGAAGTGTTTCTTTTCTGCAAAAGTTTCTAAAACAGTCCTCTTTTTGATGACAAGTTTTAATTTACTGTTTTTTGACACATACTGATGCAAAAAACCTAAAAATATTCAGTTTTTCTTTGACAACATTCATATTTGGTAGAATAAAGAGTTGTCAGAGCAGCTAGGTGGCACAGAGGAATTAGGAAGACATTAATCTTCATGAATTCAAAACCAGCCTCCAACATGCTGTATGGCCTTGTTTGTCTCAGTTTCTGCATCTATCAAATGAACTGAAGAAAGATATGGGAAATCACTCTAATACCTTTGTCAAGAAAATACCAAATAGGGTCACAAAGAGTGATCCTTCTTGACAGAAGTAACTCAAAAATACAAGAAAACTGTCAGTGATGACAAACCCTACTACTACTTATCAGGATTTGATTCATTGTTAAGAAAGTGATAGAGAATGGGGCAGCTAGGTGACACAGTGAATAGAGCACTGGCCCTGGAGTCAGGAGTACCTGAGTTCAAATCCAGCCTCAGAGACTTAATAATTACCTAGCTGTGTGGTCTTGGGTAAGCCACTTATCTCCATTTGCCTTGCAAAAACCTAAAAAAATAGTGGTGGAGAAAATGTTTTTAAATACAGAGTAAATTTTGAAGAATTCCAAGTGTACTTTTTTGGCCATTCCTTAAACATTTTCAGAGTTATTTCATAAAACCTTTTAAAGCACCCTATTGGAAACTGTTTGATTTATTCTAATATCTGAGTAGCAGCTAATGAATAATGTTGAAAATATTTTCTGAAAATAAAATTACGGATATATGTGGCATATTGATAGACTTTGGGCCCTGAAATGAAAATTATTTTCTTAGCATATATGATGAATAAGGTTGTGAACCACCAGGAAAAGGAGTGGGAGATTTAATTCTTTGATTGTTAGTCTGAGGAATTCTAACACTGGACATCAATTGACAATAATAATAATAATAATAATAATAATAATCCAGTTTAGATGATCATTTCAGCTATATGTGCTTCATTGTTTTAAAATACAATGTTTCTTATAAAAGATTAATATTATAAATTAATTATTAAAAATCTTCATCAATGACTCATATGTCTCATTTAGGTCCATGAATTTTGTAACATAATTTTTAAATCAAATTGTTCACATAAATTATACAGACAAAGGTTTTCAAAAATAAATAGTTGGCCAGGTACCACATGTTTCAATTTATCTCAGACTATGAGTTTCTTTTCATACAATGAACGGGTTTGATTCAATGTTTTTGGGACCCTTCTGGCTCTAAATTTGTGGTCCTAAAATCCTAAAAAGGGAGTATGAGATAGTTAAGATTCTGAACAGACTTGGTAGCAAGTTAATGAAAGAGAGACTCGAATAAAGTGGGGGATGGAGTAGAAGGACATAATAAAGAGAACTCTGTTCTTTACTCTAAAATAATGATAAAATATAGGGAACACAATCAAAGTTTATGAAACTATCATAGGAAAGGTTTGAGAAAACATGGGATAGTTCACCATATGTCAGAATTCTAAAACTTGGGATTAATATCCTTATTGACATGGTTGAGATAAAGAAGTTTATGATGAATAGAGGGCATTTTACTCAGCACAGTGGATTCTCCATCCATTTCCATTTAAGATTCCATGATCTAAAGATGTTGCTGTTGTTTAACTTTTTGTGACCCCCATCTGATGTTTCCTTGATAGAGGACAGAGATACTATGATGGTTTCCCATTTCCTTATCTAGCTCATTTTACATATGAGGAAACTGATGCAAACAGGATTAAGTGACTTGCCCAGGGTCACATAGCTAGTAAGGGTCTGAGATCGGATTTGAACTCAGGTCTTCCTGTCTCCCCTGCTTCCAAAATGGTCTTAGGTCAAACTAATGAATGACCAATCCATACTGGTTTAAAGAGGTAAAGTAGACATCTTTGAGGAGGGTTTAAAGGAAATCAACAATGTGCCTTTTCTTAGCAGAGAGTCTTAGGTTTGCATTGACTTTAAGTATTATCCAGTGTAACAATTCTTTATGTCTATAATTCCAATAGCATTACTATAAAACCCTATATCTCCACAGAGCAAATAGGGCCTCCATAACCAAGGGAAACTCAAGGTTACTCCATAGAAAAGTCTCTTTGCCTAAGGGCTTCTCTCCCCATCCTAATACCTAGGTAACCTTTAAAGCCTTAATGTGCCATAATTCTTTCATCTGGAGATAAAAAAATCTACAAAGATCTACATCTACAGGTGTTCAAACTCCTTATTTTACAGATAAAGAAATTGAGTCATATAGTGGATGAAATGAACATTTCAAATTGGATGTCCTTTAGATACCTCAAATGAACATGTCCAAAACAAGACTCCTAAACTTTTCTCCATTTTAGGAAGGGAGCTGAGATCAACAATCCTTCGTTCTCCAGATTTCTCTATACTGTCCCAGTTAGTTTCTTCCTACCCTTGTTCTTTTCATCTCCTTTTAAGTTCTTTGAAGATAGAGACTATCTTTCTTTTTCTTTTTGCTTGATACAATGCTAAACATATAACAGTAAACACAGAATACACATTGGTTGCTTAAATTGTCAAAGGTCTCAAGAGGGTCAGAGATTAGATTTGAACCCAACTTTGGAAACATCACTCCTTCTGATGCACAATAGATTGGGTCTTCCTCTACATGGTTTTTGGAATGATGGGCAAACATATTTCAAAGCATGTTTCCAACTAATCATGAAATGCTGATTAACTCTAATTTCAACATGATTGGTTGTATATTTGTCTTAGGAAACACATCTGCTTCTTCTCTACTCGGTTGGAACATTTTTAGAGAGGGTTGGTCCACTTGCCTGTGGATAGTACAAAACCCATTTTCATTTTCCATTAAATTCCCATTTGCAACTTTCATTCAAACATAATGAATGTTCAATTTTGTTCAATCTGTATTTTCATAAGCAAAAGACTTTTTTCATGAAATGATTTAATTATTATACCTATTGCCCAATAGTTTTTGTACAATTGTGACTTGCAAAATCCTCACAATTGTAATATATAAAACAACATAGCCCAGAGGTTCTCAAGACACATGACTTTGTCTTTCTCACATCTTTACTTCATTTGGGGGCCTTTTTTTGTTTTAATCTGTAATTTCTTTGATGTGGCAAGTCTCTCCAGTAATGCAAATTGGCAACTCTTCTGTAACTGAGAATCTCAAAGATTTGACCAGGATACTTAGAGGTTAAATGACTTGCCATGGATAAAAATAGTTAGTATGGGTCAGAGGAAAGATTTAAAATTGTCTTCTTGATTTCCAAGACCACTATGCCCTGATGCCTTGCTTCATGTTCACAAACACTACTAAATTTCTGACCCAACCCCATCAAAGCCTTTACTCTAACCTGAGAGAAAAATAATCTTAGAGGTGGAATAGATCATTTGTTGACAAATGATCATTGTTGTTGTTCAGTTGTGTCCAACTCTTCAGGATTCTATTTGGGATTTTCTTGGCAAAGATATTGGAGTGGTTTGCCATTTCCTTCTCAATTCCATTTTATAGCTGAAAAAACCGAGGCAAACAGGGGCCGGTCCTTTTATTAGAGAGTCAATCTTCTTTTAATTTTACCCTACCATAGAGATCTCTTAATCTGAGCCTTTTTTTAACAGGTGAAGAAAGTGATGTCCAGAAAGGGTAAATTTCTTGTCCATTTAGATGGTGACATTTACTAGACTACAGGTCTCATGGAGATGAATCTTCCTGACTCCAAGTCTGGTATCCACTTTGCCACCTTTCTGCCCCATTTAGGCAAACTTTTTCATTTTAAACATGAGAAAATGGGAGGTCCAAAAAGATAGCACAATTTACCTGAAGTCACACAGCTAGTTTAGTGAGAGAGCTAGAATGAAAACTAAGAATCCTTGACTCTTAGTCAAATACATCCTTCACATTTCTGTATGCACTCTCCCTACTTTCTCATATAATACCATACTGCCATTCTCTCCTCTTTCTAGTACAGTGTGTTTTAAGAATCATTAGGCAAGGTGGCTAGGTGGCACAATGGATAAAGTACTGACCCTGGTATCAGGAAAACCTGAGTTCAAATATGATCTCAGGCAATTAATACTTACTTAGCTGTATAAATGTGGGCAAGTCATTTAACCCTATTGCCTGGAAAAAAAATAATAATCAATGGGCAAGTTAACTTGCAAGTTAACTAGGTGCTTTCTGTTCATTTTACTTTGTTTTAAAGAGCCTTCAGTGTCCTGGTATGGTTATTTTCTCTCTTTTCATTCTAACATTGTTCTAGCAATCTAACATTATTCACATTAAGGGAATCTATAAGGAAAAAGAAGTATGGGGGAAAAAGGACATTATTCTATTTTATAGGTCAAAGGGGTTACCATTGGAAAAACACTTTACAAACCTTAAAGTATAAGATAAATGCTAATTATGGTTATTGTTGTTATTGTTGATTTGGTCCTTCTCAGATTCTAGAGGAAAAAGGAATAGTTTTGCCATCTTAGGGCTGAGTGACCAACAAAGACTTCACAGCTAGATGTCCAAGAAATAATAATTATAATATTAATAATAGACTCACAACTAATTATTATATCATTTCAGTTACAAGTTATTTTCTAGGCCTCCTTTCAAGCATTAGGAAGTTGCCTTGGAGCAGATGTTAGACATTTTGGAGGTTAGAAGAAACTGGTGTGTGGAAGGAGCATGGTATGACCTAACCCTGGTTCATAGTGCACAGAAGCATGTGAGGAGGTGCCTGCCAAATGGGAGGACTGAATCAGACTTCAGTGGAGAGAGAGAGAGAGAGAGAGAGAGAGAGAGAGAGAGAGAGCGAGCGAGCTGATAATGGGAAATTGGAAGGAATGAGGAGATTAATGAATTTGAGGGTTGGATTCAGTGAGTATGTCCTGGAGAAGAAACCACTAATGATGAATGAGTCAGTTGCATAAGCCGAACTTTTTTTTTTTAACATAGTTTCTTTTTTTAATCCATTATTTCAAGAGATACTCTAATGGATGGGCAAGTATAAACTTGGAAATACTGTTTTCAAAAAAGTCAATTTCTTGACAATATTGAGGAGGGAGAGGACACAGATTGACCCTATGATTCAATTAGTATGAAATGCTTCCTGCACACTCTACCAATAACAAGGGCCTACTTTTGCACTACAGTGTTGTCTGGGGGCAGTGACTGATAAAGTTATCTACCCAAGGTTACTCCATTGCTAAATGTCAGAGGAAGGCTCTCTAACCTATAAGTCATGATGTCTATAAATGTAATTAGAAAAAGAAATAGAGAAAAAGGGAATGAGTAGCAAGCTGAGGACTAGAACAAATGCAGAACTAATGAACTTCATGTACATATTTAATCATAATTATAGAGAAACTATATGGTCCCATGTATATATATATATATATATATACCAACCTAAAGAACATCTGTTGAATCAATCTGCTTTCATATTATTAACATATCAGCTATTTTCTGAGCTCATCTTAATATACACATTCTTAATCTGGAATCTAAGCATGCCAGGAGGTTCGTGAACTTGGGAAAAATTACATTTATGATTGATTTCCTTTCTAATCCAATAAATTTCATTTTATGCATATAGAAATAATCTTGTGAAGGGGTTGATAGACTTCAGAAGGATGCCAAAGAGTCCAAGATACAAAATAAGCAAAGAATCTCTGCCCTAGTCTGCTTTGGGAAAAGAGTGGCCTCATCTTTTCCCCCAGAATGGATAAGGGCTAGGGTACAGGTTGACCTAGACTAGAAAGATTTCCTAACAATCCCAGGTAAGATCTAACTATAACATCTGGCCATTCTGGCCTTGTGAATATATTCTTGATTTCAAAGTTGTATTACCAGCTCTCACTGTCATCTTCAGATTAGACTTATTTAGGTTCTTTATGAACATCATGCAAACATGCCTTGAATTCAGAAGGCAGCAATTCCATAATTTAATCTTAGTTTTTCTCCTGGCAGTAGAGGGACTAAGTTAGATTGGAATAATTTTAACTCTAGGTCCTAATGCCTGTAGCTAGGTTTTAAATGTTGAGAGTTATCATTTAGTCATTTTTTCACTCATGTCTTTTTGTGACACTTTTTGGGGGTTTTCTTGACAAAGATATTGGAATGACTTGTCATCTGTTCTAGTTTATTTTATAGATGAGAAAACTGAGGCAAACAGGCCTAAAGGACTTGCCCATAATCGTACAGCTAGTAAGTGTCTGAGGTCAGATTTTAACTCAGGAAAATGATCTTTCCTGACTCCAGGTCTGGCAATCTATCCACTATTCAGTCATCTAATTGGTTCTTAAAGAGAATTAATCAACCAATTGTAGTGCTATATTCCTTTAATCCCAACTACAGGGAGACTAAAGCAAATGGAGTTCTTAAACTCAAAAATAAATGGAAAATTTATGCTATTTGCCCATATAATAATTTTGCTTTTGCATATTTTTAAAATCTCCTCCCACCCAACAATGTATTTTTTCAAGGCATATGATATGCACCAAGGTATAAATTTTGCTTTAGAAATTCAAGCTACTATTACATAGTGCGCCTTTATAGAATTTATATCAAATATCAGCATCATATTGATTTAATGTGATCAAATTACAGTCTGGAGAAATCTATCAATCCTGTCTCAAAATAATCCATTTTAATGCATAAAATAAAGTCATATATTATAAAGGAAACCATTTATTTTGAAATAGCTATCAATATATTAACAAACGAAATTCACAGACCCTATGTTAAGAATTCTTGCTGAATTTATTAGTTTCAGATGAATTATCAACCTGCATCAGTGTAGGGAGTTGGTACAAAGAAAGTTTCTAAACCTTTGAAATCACAGATAGGAGCATAGATTTAGAACTAAAAGGAACCACAGAGATAATTTCAACCAGCCTCCCCATTTTATAGAGGAAACCAAACACTAGGATTATTAAGTTGCTTAAGGTCACAAGTGTAGCAAGAATAGAAGACTAATCCTTTTCCCCCCATACTCAAATCTAGTGTTCTCACTATGTTATTTGGGCCAAAAAAAAAAGTCTATCCACAGCCCTCTCCATAACTTTATGTATGATTTTGGATAGGCTATTTTATCCCAGCCTCTCTTAATTCTTTCATCAAAGAGTAGGTCTGAAAATATTTTCCATTGACTTATCTAACTCGAATATTTAGAAAATCAAATAAAATGATATTTTCAAAACACATTTAATTTTTCATGCAAAATGTAAATCAAGAATATATTATGGTTTATTGAATTAGTAAATTTACAAAGATATATCTAAATAGCCTAATTATGGCTGATGTAATATAAAAAAGAATTCTTTTTTTCTTTAGGTTTTTTGCAAGGCAATGGGGTTAAGTGGCTTGCCCAAGGCCACACAGATAAGTCATTATTAAGTGTCTGAGGCTAGATTTGAACTCAGGTACTCCTGACTCCAGGGCCAGTGTATCCACTGCACCACCTAGCTGCCCCTAAAAAAGAATTCTTAATGGATTTGGAATCAATTCATTAAGGCAGTATTGTATGGTGGATAAAGTGTTGAACTTGGAATCAAATTTATTTAGTATCTGTGTAGCACTGAGCAGGTAATTTAACCTCTCAGTCTAAGTTTCCTGATCTTTATAATAAGAATAATAATAGCACTTATCTGTTGTGAGAATCAAACTATATAAAATATATATGAATGTGTATATATAGGTATACATATATGTGTGTGTTTGTGGTTATTGTTTAGTGGTGTCCGGATTCTCCATGACCTCATTTAAGGTTTGCTTGGAAAAGGTACTAGAACAGTTTGCCATTTTCCCTTCTCCATCTCATTTAATAGATGAGAAAACTGAAGTAAACACAGTGAAGTGATATACCCAGGATCACGCAACTAAGTGAGATTGTGAGATTGGATTTGAACTGAGGACTTCCTGACTCCAGGGATGACAACCTTATTTGCTGCACCACTACATACATATGTGCATATATATATATGTGTGTGTGTGTGTGTGTGTGTGTGTGTGTGTGTGTGTGTGTGTATTTGTATGTATGTGTCTATATATATATATATATATATATAGTACTGACAGTTCACTGTATATGGATTAAACCTTTTGCCAAGCTCTCTCTCTCTCTCTCTCTCTCTCTCTCTCTCTCTCTCTCTCTTTATGTATGTGTGTGTGTGTGTCCTCTCTCTCTCTCTTTCCTGAATTTCCCTTTTTTTCATCTTTAAGAACAATGGAAAATCTCTATGCCCTTCCCCATAAAGCTCAACTGATTAAGAATCAATAATTTCTAGACTTGCTAACCTGAGCAAGCATCCATACTGTGATTGTTTTTTCTTAAATGGCTTACCTTTGACTTTTGGTTTCAAACTAGTTTAACCTGGGTAAGATAGAGAAAAGGTTGTAAAGTTCATGGAGTCCAAGGCAAACCTGTCGTGTTTCTATACCTCTAAGATCATTACCTATAAATAGAAAAAACTAGATAGGTATTTTATACCTACATGACTTAGCAAGGAAGGAGATTCTGAAGATGAGAAAAGGGAATGTAGAGATGGCAAAAAGAATCTTACAGAATCCCTTATCTAGAATTTTCCCATGAAAACAGGAAGCTGGGAGTGGGGTTGGGTGTGGGAGAGGGGACTATAAGCTGGAAAAGTCCACAGATTTCAAAGAATCTGGTATTTTTTATTCCTTTTATTTCATGATTCCTTCTCCTCTTCCCTTCTAACTCCCCAACACTATAAGACTAGTTAAGAAGTCAAAGGGAAAAGCAATGACTGTATCAAGAGACCTGGGGTTCTAGTACTTATATATAAGAGAACTTCTCAGTTGCCATTTCTACCTCAGTTTCCTGACTTTTAAGAAAATGGAAATCTTGTAAAGACATGCCGCATCCGCCTCATTGGTTTGTTAATGTGAGAAACAAATAGAGGAAATCGGTTGGTAAAACGTACAAGAGCTATATAAATTATTGTTTGAATTTTCTACAACACAAATTTCGAGACCTGAGTTTAGTCATGCAGAACTTGGGTGTGGAGATCTGCCAAGTACATTCGGGGGTTCCTTAGGATAGCCCAAATCCCTGGAAATAACTGACGCCAAAGGAATCCTCTTCGGCTGAGCTCCTGAAGGGTTGGAGCAGGTATTTGGATGCGAGGGAGACGTCCGCGGACAAAGCGGATCCGTCTGGGCCCTGGGCACCAGCGGCGGGAGGGTGTGAGCCTCTGAGGGATTCCTACTGCCAGACTGTCGAAGAATAATGCTGCAGATGTTCAGTCGCAGCTCCACCAGCCCCAGCTGAGGTTTTCCTGAGGCTTCTTCCTCTCACAGAGCTTCCTCTGGGGCTGCCTCCCTGGCTCACACGCCGCCTTCTCTCCTCCTCCCCCTCTCTCGCCACTCTCCCTCACCCCCTGCCCTCTCAGTGGAGCCTCTGCTAACCACCGCCCGCAGCTACTGCTGAAGGGACGAGTCACGCCGCGCTCTGAAGCCGGAGGGAGGCTGCGAGAAGGGAGCGAGAGAAGGGCAGACCAGCTTCTTCCGGGCGGCGGGAACCTGGCAGGAGCTGATCCAGGTAAGGCAAAGGCAAGGAAACCGAAGGGAGACCGGTGGAGGGAGGTCCACTTGGAAGGGGAAAGACAAAGATCAGAGAACATTACGGGCAGCGATGAAGAGGGAGAGCTTTGGAAGGAAGGATAAAAAGTGCTAGCGAGACAAGTAAACGAAGAGAGGTGATTGGATATAAGTGGATGGATGGATGGATGCATGGATGGATAACAAGATCTAGACTGAGACTGGGCAATGGGGATGGGTGTGGGGAGACAGGCCAGCGGAAACGGACCTCCTTGTTTTCTTGGGAGCGGCATCTGGACTTCTGTCTGGGCCGAGGATCATGCTGGGGCGGGAGGGGGGGAGCTCCTTCGCCTTCTTGCGGCAGCCTCCTGGGTCGTCTCCCCTCCCAAATAAAGAGAGCCAGGGCTCAGAGCGGGGAGGCTCCCGGAGGTGCTGCTGGACTTCGGAAACAAGTTTTAGTGAAGCTTCCGGCATACACCCTGGAGAAGTGGGGAAAGTTCCAGTCCAGCTGTGGAAGGAAGGAACAAGTTGCTTGGAAACACGCTTAGGAGGTTTCCTGCTTGAGATTTCCTTGAGATTTCTGGAAGGAAAAAGAAAGGGGCCTCAGAGAGAGAGAGAGAGAGAGAGAGAGAGAGAGAGAGAGAGAGAGAGAGAGAGAGAGAGAGAGAGAGAACTTTTCGAAACTTAAAATAAAATAGTATGTACTTTAAAAAAAAAGCTTTATTTCGAAGAAAGGAAACTGTTTGAAATACTTTTTGATCCACACTTAGTCCACGTTGGCAAACAGCAAGATTGGGACACTGCAGTTTAGATGTAAGCTTGGGTTCAATTTAGGGGGACTCTGTCTCTTGAGGACATAGCCTTACCCTAGATAGTGTGAATGTCACATTCAAGCTCTGTCTCGCTTCCGTTGTAGGTTTTTCTTTTAAAGGCCAGGACAAAAGGCTCCCTAGCAGAAGTGAAATAACAGGTGGAAGCATCTATTCTCCACAGTGAGAGACTGATATGTGAGACAGGTAGAAGAACCCAAATCTGTAGAGGCAAAATGGAAAAGAACTAGTATTTGAGGTCTGAGCAGTTGATTGTGTCTCTAACTTGAATTTCTTGCAGAGGAGAAAAGAACACTTAGCAGTAAATGAGGTTGTGGTGTATGTAGTGTTTTGGAATAAACAAGACATCTTAAGATGCTTGTGGGAAAATATCTTCAAATTTGTAATGAAGTGTGCTTGAGAGTGATGACAACAAGATTTTTAAAAGACGTAGAAAAAGTAAATCAATTGGAGCAACTGACAGTTCCTTTGTCCTAAAAACCCCGGTATTTTTCTTAATAGTTAATTTATTACTTTGTAGTTATTATAGACAGTAATGGAGGACTTTACCTTTGTTAACTGAAGAAAATGCATGGATTGAAGACTGGTAGCCTATTTGACTTTCTTTCCTAAGTTCTCTCTGTAGATATGAGTTTTTCAATTTGTTATTATTATGATGATAATGTTTCATTAGTTTTGTTGTGGGGAGTTCCAATAATGTATTTTGTTGGCACTGCAAATATTTTACAGGTAAAAGTTTAAAGTTTATATGGAATTAGAAGTTCTAAATAGTAAAGTAATATTTCCTGACATTTTATTATAGAAAGAACATCTGCAAATGAAAGTAAGAAGAAACAGATTTTTAGCTATAGGTATGGGCTTTTTGGAGCCAACCTGTATAGTAAAATAATCAAATAACTGACAATCAGGAGATAGTTCAAATCCTGGGTCTGCTGTGGTTGGCTGCAACCTTGGGCAAATCAAATGAAATCAACTAATATTTGTTACCACTTTAACTATGTGCCTGGAAGAAATAAAGACAGATTTTCACTTTAATTTTAATGGGGAAAGACAACACATAAAGGAAGATAAAAATAAAAAAGGAGAAGAAAGAGAAGATATTCAGAAAGAGTCAAGGTAGAGAAAGTGCTCAGAGCCAGGCATTCAGCCTGGAGACAATGAAGACATGGGTTTACCAGGCCCTTTCCATATGCAGGTTCTGAGAGAATGAGCCAATTAGAGGAAGTGACTATGAAGGAAGAGGATACTTCCAGGGTAAGATGTCCAGGAGTGGAGTGAACTTCCAGAGTGAGAAAGTTTCTATGGTATAATAGAGAATGAAGAGTGCAGTCTGGAAAGGAATGAAAACCATTTAAGCTCTTTGCACTTCTGTTTTCTCAACTCTAAAATGATACTAAAAATACTGTGATGAGGTTTTGGATGGATATGGTAAAGTGCCATATAAATTTGAGATCTCTTTATTTATTGAGCGAATTACAAATTGAATTGTAGAAGCAGTCAGTTCAGATCTTGCATGATTTTACACAGTTTTTACACAGAGAATGGAAAGCCTTAAAAAGAAAGAGAGAAATCCCTTAGTACTTGAGAAATATTGTCTTACATATCCTGCAGGTGATGCCAAAACTGATTAGGTTCCTTTTGACTTTTACCATACTATTATTGCAAGGTTACATTGAAATAGACAATAGAACAATGAGCATTTTAGCTCCAAAATAATTTCACAGTCAATAAAACAAATATTTAAAAGTGTATTTTCTTCAGAAAACAAAATTTTGAGGGAAATATTGAAAAGGAAATCATCATTTGAGCTTTAATAATAGGGATTATTTTGGTGTCTTTGCAAGAGAAACTGGGAAAGTGAACTTCACAGGTTTTTTTGGCAAAAGGGGACTCTATTAATTCTTCCCCCCCCCCACCCAGAATTGTTATGTGCCTTTGGGGAATTTTAAATTGAGTCAATTTCAAGCAAGTATATAAAAAGATTTCAAGGCTTATGTGACTTCAATTGTTGTAGTCACTTGGTAAATAAGGTATATTGAATATTTTCATTGGTTCCTTCACTATGCAAATGAAACTTACAAATATATATTTTCCATTTTGCTTTCTGAGAGATTTGCTTCTCTTCAAACAATGAATTCAAGTAGAGAACACAATTCCTTACATTGAAATGAATATATTGAAAATGAGGAGAAATAGATGGAAGACCAGAAGTCAGTCTTTCATACAAATGTAGTTGAGGAGTCATATAAATATGTGTTTAAATACCATCTGAGAGAGTTTATTCTATCTGGAGGTCTCAAAGTCAATCTAGTTTCTTTGATGATGACAATCAGTCAATAAACACCTATTAAATACACCTAATAAATACTTAGTATCTATCAGACTCTGTTCTGAGTGCTGGGAATACAAAGGAAGGCCAAAAAAAAGGTTCCTATTTTGAAGGAGCCCTCAGTCAGAGGGCAGAGAATGGGGAAGAACAGCATGAAAACGATGTGCAAACAGGGAAGGCAGTAACCCTAAGAGGGTTAAGTAGCATTGTCAGTAAAATTAAGTAGATAAGGCAATACAACATTAAGGTTTTCCATAGATAAGGAGATTTTTAGCTGGGACTTGAAAGAAGCCAGGAAAACTGAAAGAAAGAAGTGTGTGTGGGGGTTTCCAGGCAGTAAAAATATTCAAATTTGGAGGAGGTATCAAGCAGGAAGAAGTAAGGAATAAGTAGGAAGGAGCTAAGTTATTTAAAGGTTTTGAATATCAAAAAGATTTTTTTTTTATTTCATTTGTCCTGGAGGTGATGGGAAGGCACTGGAGTCTATTTGAATAAGGAAGTGATGTCAGATCTGTGCTTTTAGAAAGATCAATTTCACAGTCAAGAGAAGCCTGGATTGGAATGGGGAGAGATTTAAACAGATTCATTATTTAGGTCATCAGAACTACATTTGCATCTTCATTATAGGATAACCTTCAAGCAGTATTCTGAAGGATTATTTTATTGATGAAATTGTCTTATAAAGAGGTCCTTTTGGTATTTCAATAACTAGATCTTTGAATTAGTTCCAAGGCAAATGCATTTTGTATATAGATTCTATTATGTAGCAGGATTTTGGAGGGGAGAACAATACTCAAGTATTGCGATTGGTAGATTGAAAAATATATTTCATATATTTCATTTACTAAAATAGTACCCCGAAAATCAACATCTAAAATATGCTAGCATTTACATAGTGCTTCAAAATTTACAAAGCACTTTGCAAATATTTTCTTATTTGATCTTCACAATGATCCTGGTTACAAATGTAGAAAATGAGGCAAGAAGTAGATAAGTAACTTGTATCAAAACCAGTAAATATCTGAGGTCACATTTGACCTCTAGACTTTCCAGCTCTAGGTGGCCCAGAACTCTATCTATAAAAACAACTAGCTACCCTTTTTTAAGACTGATCTTGTAATTTCTTTGGTATAGAAAATATACAATGATAAAATTTTATTTGCCAAAACAAATCAGCTTCTGCTCTGAAACTCTCAGAGTTACCTGTGGTACTAAATGGCTAAGTGACTTAACCAGGTTAATATAGTCAGGCTATGAGAGACTAGATTTAAACCCAGGTCTTCTAGACTCTGAAGTCATCTCTCTATCTACTACTCTATTTTGTTTTTCAAAGCATAGCTATGCAAATAAATCTATGCTAGAATCTAGAGGAAAACATTGGGTCCTAGGGAAAATATAATATAGATCATCATCATCTCTTCTCTCCATTCCCAATTTATAATTCCACTTATATTTTTGTGTAGAATTCTTGACTGTGTTTCTCTTTTTTAAGGAGCTTATTTTATTAAACATTTTATTGTTACTTTGTAATATTACAATTAAGTTTGGTTATATATATATAATATATATATATATATATATATATATATACCTTTTTAACAGAGAAAAACAGTTAAGCAAAAAACTCTAAATAATTAATTACATCTAATAATGAATAAAAATAATACTCAAATTTATGTTCCCCACTAAAGACTGCCCTTGGTTTTTCATTTCTTCAAAATTCACTTCATTCTAGTCATTTTTCACTTATATTGTTACATTGTTATTCTCAATGTATATATTGTTATCTTACATCTGTTAATTTCTTAACTGTATCAGTTCATACAAATGTTCCCACATTTCTTGGAATTCCACATATTTCTTGTTTTTTTATTACTCAAGAATATTCCATTATATGGGTTTTTAGTTATTTCTGAAACAACAATTACCCACTACCCTAACCTTCCCCCCCCCCCCCCCCACTGGTTCTTTGCTGCCACAAAGTACTACTATAAATATTTGGTTATATATATATTGGATTTTTACTTCTGCCTTTGACTCCCTTGGGTTAGATTCTCAATAATGGAATCTCCAAATCAAAGGGTAGAGACAATTCATAGTTATTTTTCTTGGAAATTTCCAAATTAATATAGAAAATAGTTAGACTTAGAATGTATTCAAATCAGTAAGTCAATCAACACAAATTTATTAAATGATTCTGCTAGGTATTGTGTATATTGAAAAGTACAAAATATAGTTCCAGCCCTCCTGAAACTTAAAATATGTGTAGCTCTTTTAACATAATGACTTTGAGAATAGTAGAAGTAGCTGATACAAACGATCAACAAGCATTGATTTTTACCATGTGCTGAAAATTCATTTAGCTAGGAGGAGAAAATGATCGGCTTAATTTCCTAATCTAGAGAATTCTGAGACTGAAATTAGAATGTCATGTTTTAACTCTTAACATCTAGAAGTATTTGTACTTGGATTGGAGAATTTGCCTTTTCCACCATGAAAAGGAGCTGGGGGGAGAGAATTTGAATGAAAATATAATAAAATTTATTTAAAAATAAAATACAGAAAATATAAACATTTTTAAAAGTAGAGGAGAAAGATCCCTTATACTGCTTTAGCATCTAAATCCAGAAGGATATTTGTCTAATGGTGGTTTATTAAGAGAAATCAGCTCCATAACACATCAGTCTTAATTATTCATGGTACAATCACAAATAAGTCTTAACTCATCGCTTAGCTACAATTTAACAAATACAATATTAAACTTCTGTGTATAAAGAACTGTTAGATGCAGAAAACACTTAATTGTATGTATGTGGGCACATATGTATATCCATACACACAAATACACATACATATTTAAATGCATATTTACAGTGAGAAGTATGCATCATGGTAGAGTTTATGCTTTGTGCTTTGTACATACTTCAGTGAAGTTTACAGATGTGTAACTCTGGAATACTGTGTACATTTCTTCTATTCTCTCATTAATGTGAAGAAACAAAGACCAAAAGAAAAGAAAAGAAAAGAATCCCTGATTTTAAGAAACAAATTATAGACTTGTAGAGAAAGAAGTTAGTAAAAACTCTCTGTATTATGTAAGCATATTGGGGTACAAGTTGATTATAAATGCTTGAAGCCTATTCTAAACTATTATTAAATTATTAAAACTTAAAAATTCACTAATTCTTTTGAGACACAGCATACTACATTTATAATTCTTGGGAAATTTAACCTTAGCAATATGTCCAGGTGTTTTGAAATTAAGAATGCAAATATACTCATAAAAATAAATTATCCACTTTTACTGACATATTAGGCAATATTCAGGCTATCTTCTCCCAAAACAGTCTTAGTGCATTTAAAATGCTTTAATAGCTTAAACTGCACTAAGAATTTTTTGGACAACCCACATATCAAAGATAATCTTACATGAAGGCTTTCTTCATGTACCTGTGAAATTTTAGAATTTATACTAGTTTTCAGTGTGTGTGTGTGTGTGTGTGTGTGTGTGTGTGTGTACATGCACAAATATTGTAGTTGTATATGTATATATGTGCAAGCATATGTATATATACTAATGCTCTGTATGTATAGGATATCCCAAAAGTCTTTGTGTATTTAAGCTATTAAAGCTTAGTACATTGGCTGACACAGTAAGTGATAATAATGTTTATTCACTGAAGTCCTTTAAAATTTGTAGCAGAAAGAAGAAAATTAAGTTATCTAATTAAATAATTAACTTTCTTAAGTATCTAAATGCATGTGTCTTATGCTTAGAAACACCAAGAGTCCAATGGATAGATTTCCTCCATGATGTTCTACCATTGTCAGTTCATTCCTTTCTGTTAAATTGTTATGTATTAACCCCACCCTCAGCTGCCCCTTGAAAAACCTAAGGGAAAGCAGAGATTCTAGAACAGGGACTCTTTATCTTTTTTTATGTTATGGACCCCTCTGATAAGGCTAGTAACCTATGGACACTTGAATAAAAATATTCTGAGTAATATTTTTAAATATTTAAAATAAAATACATAGGACTACAAAGGAAAATAATTCTATTGACATATACTTATCAATAAAAAAATGTTTGCAGACCCCAGGATATGAACTTTGTTTTAGAGTCAGAGATTATTGCTTTTGTTCACTTGTGTTTGATTCTTTGTGATTCCATTTGGGGTTTGCTTGGCAAAGATAATGGAGCAGTTTGCCATTTCCTTCTATTAATTTATAGATAAGGAATCTGAAGCAAACAGGGTTAAGAGACTTGCCTAGGATCATATAGATGGCAGGTGACTGAGGATGGATTTGTACTCTAGAGAGATGAGTCTTCCTGATTGCAGACTTTAGTTCTTGAAGAAGATCATGTCATCAGGGAGGTGATGGATGCCATGACAAGCATGTAAATCAGATTTGAATGAGGGTTGCTGTGCTAAGCCATCAGCCTCACTTTCTCCTCCAGAGCCATCTGGATCCAGTAGTCAGATATGAATCAGGATGACTGGAGATGGCAATGGATGCAAGGTAATCAGGGTTAAGTGACCTGCCCAAGGTCATGAAGTTAGTAAGTGGCAAGTGACTGAGTCTGGGTTCAAACTCAAGTCCTCCTGACTCCAAGACCAATATCCACTTTGCCACTGCTCCCACCACCTTAAGGACCTGAGCTTAAATCCCAGTGCTCAAAGTACCTTTCAGATCAAGACCAGTGAATAAAGTTCCTACCATCCTGTGCTGAAAGACATATTAAGATGATAGGGTACAGAAGACAGTATGCTGACCTTGGAGTGACAGAACCTAAATTAAATTGAAGTAGAATGAGGTAGACTCTAAATTAAAATCCAAGCTATGCTACTTACTGTGTGACCTTGAGAAAGTCATTAACTCTTCTGGGATTCAGTTTCCTCACCCATAAAATGAAGGGGGGGGAATGGACAAAGATGACATTCTCATGGGGTGAGAATAAAATAAAGAATGTATATGTTAGTGTGTGTGTATTTATATATGTGTATGTGCTTATTAATATATGTATATTTTGTGTTATATCATCAATTATTACTTTTTCTAGAATTATGTTTATCGATTATTTATGTTTCCAGAAAGTAAATTCCCTCTTTGAAATGTAAGCCTGCCTGTATATAAATTTTTTTTATTTTCCAATTTTTTTATTCTCATTTCGTACAAATGTTTTTTTTACATTAATAAAATATACTTGTTTACAAGTAAACAAAATACCCCTCCCCTTGGGCGAAAAAGTAAAGGGGAGAGAAAAAAAATTAAAATTAAAAAAATAATAATAGTAATAATTGTAGGTATGGCCAGGTGGCGCAATGGATGAAGCACCAGCCCTGGAGCCACTAGCACCCGAGACCATATCCAGCCTCGTAAACCCAATAATCACCCAGCCATGTGACATGCAAGCCACCCGATCCCCATTGCCCTGCAAAAACCAAAAAGAAGAAAGAAAAAAAAAGACCCAAAATAAAATAACATAGTAATAATAGTAGGGGTGGCTGGGTGGCAGACAGAGCATTGGCCCTTGAGCCAGGAGCACCTGGGTCCGAATCCGGCCTCAGACACCCAAAGATCATTCTGCTATGTGGCTCCAGGCAGGCCACCCAGCCCCACTTGCCCTGCACCCTCTCCCAAATAATAATAACAAAAAATGTGCTTCAGTCTTTGTTTCAACACCATCAACTCTGTCGTGAGTGGATCACATTCTTTATGATAAGTCCATCACAAAAGTTACTTCCATATTTTTCCAACATTGCCATTGCTGATCGCAACTTCCTCCTTTCTTATTTCTCCACTACCATGTACTATATTTTCTCTCTCCTTTCACTCTGACTCTGCTGTAGGGTCGCTGAGTGGCACAGCAGACAGATCCCTGGTCCTGGGGCTAAGAAGCCCGGAGCCCCCATACCACCCCTTAGGCCCAGAATCCACCTGGCCCTATGGTCCTGGGCAGGCCATACAATCCTAGCCCCTTGCAAGAAGTAAAAAAGAAAATGTGTTATATCTGAACACTGTCCCCCCATGGTTCATCCTCTCCTCCTTTATTCACATCCCCACCCCTTCCCCCTGCTCCCCCCTCCTTCTTACTCCAGATGTCTATACCCCATTGAGTATATTTGTGGTTTCCTCTCCTAGCCATCTCTGATGAGAGCAAAGGTTCCTTCATTCCCCCTTGCCTCCCCCCTTCCATATCATTGCAATAGCTCATTGTAATAAAAAAAATCTTATTATGTGAAATATCTTGGACTATTCCCCCTCTCCTTTTTCTTTCTCCCTTTCCATTTCCCTTTTTTTCCCTATTGGCTCCATTTTTACACCATATTTTATCTTCAAATTCAACTTTCTCCTGTGCTTCAATTATAAAAGCTCCCCCTACCTGCTCTATTAACTGAGATGGTTCATATGAATATTATCAGTATCATTTTTCTATACATGCAGTTCATCCTCATTAAGTCCCTCATATTTCCCCCCTCTCCTCCAATCTCCATGCTTCACCTGAGTGAGCTTCACCCTGTATCTGAAGATCAAACCTTCTGTTCAGCTCTGGCCATTCCAAAAGGAACCTTTGAAATTCCCCTGGTTCATTGAAAGTCCATCTTTTTCCCTGGAAGAGGACATTCAGCCTTGCTGGGTAGTTCATTCTTGGCTGCATTCTAAGCTCTTTTGCCTTCCGGTATATTGTATTCCAAGCCCTACGAGCTTCCAAAGTAACTGCTGCTAAGTCCTGTGTGATCCTGACTGCAGCTCCACGATATTTGAACTGTGTCCTTCTGGCTGCTTGTAATATTTTCTCTTTAACTTGGGAGTTCTGGAACTTGTCTCAGTGTGTGAGGTTCTGTCCTCCCTCCTGGTCTGTGAATGAACATAAGCGCCCCCCTCTGCCACGGGGCCGAGGTGGGGGAGCCCTGTTGTTCTATGGGGGGGCCCTAGACTGGGATCAGGATCTGAATGTGGTCAGAGCCCCAGAGTCCTGTTCCAGAGGCAGAGGACAGAGTTTGGCAGTCTCTCTCTCTCTTCACTCCCCTCCCTCAGCTCAATGGGCTCATGCCCTGGGGGCTCCTGCTTACTGGCTCCTCTTGCTTCTGTTTCCTGGATTTGGGCTCCCGAAAGACCAAGCTGCTGGCTGTGTGCCCTGAGGGCTGGGCTCCACGTGCTCATGCTCACTCTAGCAGAGGTCCCCTGCTGTTCCCCCACTTTGTGCAGGTGCTTCCCGGGGTGCAGCTCAGGAGACTCCCCCACTGCTGTGAGCCTCAGCTCCCAGTGCCCCTGGGGCTGCCTCCGGGAGGCTGAAGTTCTTTGGCTCTGGTGGGCCACCCCTCTGGCGGGCCACCCCTCTGACCCCGGGGAGCAGAGCCTTTCTGCTCTTTTCCAGGTTACCTTGAGTAGGAGAACTGCCTCACTGGGTCCCTTTGTGGGTTCTGTCTCGAAAGTTTAGTTAGAGTCCTTAGTTTATGAGTTTTTATCAGAGAGCTCCTAAAGACTCGATCCCTTCATGTCCCCATCTTGGCTCTGCCCCCCCCCCCCCGTATATAAATTTTTGAACCCAGTTTAGGATAATGTGAGTAAAATATCTGGACCATGGAAGGGAATTTTTTAAAGGAATTAAATTACTTGGTGTTAATGGATAATTAGGACTGGAAATGTTTATGTATGCCTAAGGTAAAAGAGGAAGGGAGAGTGGGAGGTGGGGCTCATATGGCATCTAGTCACTAGAATGAGAAAGAAAGCCCTAGGCCATTAAGGTTTCTATGCTCCTGAAGTACTGGCCACTTCTGCAAAGAGTAAGGTATAGGGACCAAACCCAGAAATCTAGCTACTGGGTTCAGGAAGCATAGCCCAGGGTAAGGCTACCATTAAGTGAATGGGGCCTGTAGTTCTTAGTTGCTAGAGTGTCACAGAGAGTCTGTCCCAAGATGGTGATATCTATACTCTAAATTTTAGCATCCCGGAGCAAAGCTCAAGCTGCCTCAAAATTATGGCTGTGTATAAGAAAACCTTTATTCTTGATCCAGGAATTTTCTTTGTTTTCTGAACCATATTTCTTTTGTGTTCAGCAGGTGAGCACAAGAGAGAAAATTCAGAAATTTTGCATTTGATTATGTCTGTATCATTCAGTTGATATTTATTACTACTAATCAAAAATAGTGAATTCTTTCCATTTTTCCCATCCTAAATAATAATAGCCTATGAAAGTAGGCAAGTGACATTTTTTGTATACTTTTAGAGTCTACCTCATTCTATATCACATTTATCCTGGAAGGAGAGGTGCTAATCATAGTATCATTAAATTTTACTTTTCCCAAAGTCCTCAGGCTAGTGAAATTGGTGTTTCTTGTGTCATGTGACAACTGATGTTATCACTCTGAGGGTATCCTGTCAAATGTAGTCTCTCTAGGAAGGAGAACTAGGGGCAGGATGCTTCTGGTTACTTGGTCAGATTGGCTGGCTGTTCATTATGCAAAATATCTGAATGAAAAGTTTCCTTTTTTGTTTTTCCTAGGAAGCTATCTTGTACTTGTTGAATTGGATTAAAGTCTGAAAAGTAGTCAAATGCAGATTAGATTGAAATAAAGCACTTTGTTTAAAAATGTTTTATAGCAAAGCTATTTATATATATATATTTCCACATGTTATTTATATGAACAGTACTTTGTCCCTTCAAATATACTGGATTTTTTCTATCTGAAACTACTTTTTGAGTACTTTCTCTGCCCTCAGTCCATGTAATCCTCACCTTCATAAGTCATTCTTCCAATCTGGCTATCTCATAATTCTCTGTTGTCTTTTCAACATCCTTGTCAATTTGCCTTTCTTGAAATACCTTGATTGATGGCAAACTCACCTATCAGTTTCAGTCCATTTCAGCTCTAATTGCTTTTGAAATCATCCCTATTTTTTAGCATCGAGTTTATTGATTGGCTCTTCATTTACTTAATAATCATCAATATACTTAACAACAGTTATCATGTCTTCTGAAGTTATCTCTTCTCTAAACTAAATATCCCTAGGCTCTTCAATTGATACTTTAATATGTTTGGGGGTACCCTCATATTTTCTGAATGTTATTTTTTTCATTGAACCTGATTACATTAGATTACCTATATAGAAATTTATTTTTCTGATGCTGAAGGGGAATTGCTTTATAACTTACTATCTTAGAGAATTTATAGGAACCATTCATAGACTTTCCTGTGACCTTACATGCTGTAGCCAAACTTAAATCCAATTCTTCTCACTGTGAAGATACCCTCAATGCACCAAACCCATACTGCCTTTCTAGATAAATGTGGTGCCTTACTAAAATGTGCCAAAATCATATAGAGTCTGAATATAATCCTAAGGAGCAAAATTAGGTAGTTTTAATATGTCATTTAAAATATATTTTTAGTTTACATAGTTCTACTTTCTTTTTCTCTTTGTTTTCTCTTTCAGCTATTTCTAGTTTCTGTTTTCTATTTCAGTTCTTCTAAATATGATCAAAATAACCAAATTCAATCATTTGGGTGGGCAAAGAAAATACTATTACACACACATACATGTATAACATTCACTTTTGAGATTTTATTCATAAGTTTTGAATCACTTATTTCAAAATGAATATTAGACAAACTTATTTTGCACAAGATTTTATGTCCATACTGATTTATTCCATTGCCAGCATCTTATATCAAAGTGTTATTTTTAAAGTTTCTCATGAGTTAGCTTGCTATTTTTTTCCCACTTTGAACACATGGAAATATTTATTTTGAAAGAAAAACAAAACCTTGGAACTGTGTGTTTTGCAAATAGAAGAAAAGTCTTTAAATAGCAAGAAACTTAAAGCTTTCTAATTTTTTTTTAAAAAAGCATCCACCAAAAAAGTGGAGTGTTATTTCTTTTGTTATAATTACAGACAAGGGGCTAGATTGGAACTGATGATGCTTCTCTTTTGAGCTGGGCTGAGATAATTTATTTCATGTAATAAATTCAAAATTATTTGTCAAAGTGGAGAAAGAAACATGGCGTGAAAATGTGGGCAACACAAGAATAAATTCCAACTGGTTTATGTAATAAGACATGCTTTCAGCTATGGGATTATTCTCATTTGGATGAGAATTATGCTTAGACTGTAGAAGTTCCCTAGTCCAGCCCTATCGTTTTACAGATGAGAAAAACAATCCCTAGTGTCACACAGGTAGTAGAATAGGTTAAGAACTGAAGGATCCAGGTCTCCTGGCTCTTAGTTTATAGTTTCCAAAGTCCTCAGGCTAGTGAAATTGATGTTTCTTGTGTCACATGACTACTGATGTTATAGCTCTGAGGGTGTCCTGTCAAATGTGGTCTCTCAAGGAAGGAGAGAGCTAGGGGCAAAATGCTTCTGGTTACTTGATCAGATTGGCTGTTCATTATGCAAAATATCCGAATGAAAAGTTTCCTTTTTTGTTTTCCTAGGAAGTTATTTTGTACTTGTTGAATTGGATTAAAGTCTGAAAAGTAGTCAAACTCAGATTAGATTGAAATAAAGCACTTTGTTTAAAAATGTTTTATAGCAAAGCTATTTACATATATTCCCATGTGTTATTTATATGACAAATACTTTGTCCCTTCAAATACACTGGATTTTTTCTATCTGAAACTACTATTTGAGTACTTTCTCTGCCCTCAGTCCATGTAATCCTCACCTTCATAAATCATTCTTCCAATCTGGCTATCTCATAGTTCTTTGAACCTTTCTATGTACTTATACTATACTAACATATATTTATATTAACCTTATTTTATCTCCCCTGCTAGATAAGAATGTGAGGGTAGGGACTGCACCTCACTCACTTTACTATCCCCTAATAGGTCATACAGTACTATGTTTAATAATTGCTTGTGGTATTTTATTAAGTTAATTTGAAAGAAGGGAAAAGTCCTTATAATAGTTTGCTATCTGTACTGCAGGCAGAACAGGAGATATGGGTTGAATTCTTCTCTTTTCTTTACTTCTTAATCTTCCTAAAACTCAGTCCATTTCTAAACATCCACATGAAGAAAAGGTAGGGGAATGGAGGGGAGGGTGGAGAAGAGGGGAGAAAGGAGAGGAGGGGAATAGGAAATCTGGAAGGAGGACAAAAGTGGAAGATGTATATCTCTTTATTTCATCCCCAACTTCTACCCACTAGGAATATGGTTTCTAGTAAAATTTCATTTCAGCAAAAAAAAGTTGCATACAATGATTTTCACAATTAAAGGATGTATAAATGTATACAGCATTAAACAATTAGAAACTCAGAAATATCCCAGGGAAGGAGGTCATTTCTTCAGACTCTTTTCCCAGGGAAGGGCTCAGGATGTGTAATACCTCTTCTTTATCAGACTCCTCAAAAGAGTTTGTTCTGATGGTACATATGACCCCAATACAGGACTCTGATTCATTCACAAAGTAAGCCATCCTTTTAATCATTATCCCAGTTCATTCATGTGTTCATACTCCAGTTAAAACTCACCACAGTGCTCACCTTTGTCTACTTAAAATAAGGATCTCTCCATTGGGGGGGGGGGCGCCTCGATGTGGTTAACTATAGACCAAGCTTAAATGTCTCATGGGATTGTCGATCTAGAGCCAGAAGCTGCATCAGAGGTCGTCTAGGTCACCTATTTCAATTGTAGATGAGGAAACTGAGACCCAGGGAGGAGGTTAAGAGACTTTTCCAATATCACAGAGTTGTGTCAGGAATAGGAGAGTTAGAGAAATATACGGGTAATCTAGCTTCCCTCCCCCTTTGTCACAGCAACTGGTGGTGTGCTTCACAGCAATTTCCCCCATCTCTCTTTCTCCTCCCTAATCCAAAATGTTCTTAAATTTTGACTAATTGCATCTTTAAGTCTTCTGTTGGTGGAAGAATTCTAGGACAGTTGGATCAGGTTCACAGATTCTCTATTCCATTACTTGTTCTATTTATTAATGACCTCAGATTTCTCTTGTGTATATGTTTAAATGTATGCATGTATGAATATGAGTGTACGTGTATATGCATACATAAGTACAGATAAGTTTGGAGCAGCTAGGTGATGCAGTGTATAGAGTGCTGAGCCTGGAGTCAGTAATACTCATTTTTTCTGAGTTCAAATCTGACTTCAGACACTTACTAGCTGTGTGACCCTGGTCAAGTCACTTCACCCTGATTGCCTCAGTTTCCTCATCTGTAAAATGAACTGGGGAAGAAAATGGCAAACCACTCCATTATCATGACCAAAAGGGGTGATGAAGAGTCAGATGTGATTGGACAACATGTGTATGTATGTATGTGTTTACATTGAATAAACATGTACATATATTTTATATATGCATATACATATACAATTTTTTTTCATATTAACACCCCCATTTGAATGGGAACCCCTTGAGAAGAGAAATTACCTTTGCATTTCTTAGCATGCTAAGGAGCATAGGAGGTGTTTAGAAACTGCTTTTTCACTGACTACAGGGAAGAAGAAATAGAAGATTGCAGATTTCTATGTGCCAGACCCACTTTTTCCAAGTTCTTGCTTACAATGATCCACAATGTCTGTTTTCCCTACATTTTGATTTTCATAAGGAGAGCTGGGATCCATTCCCTGGCACTCTGCCCTGTTTTCCCCCATAAAGTCAGCATCATCATCTCAGGTTCCCCTTCAGTATGGGCTACCCACCTGACTAAACGTGAGGACTCTGAAAGGGAATTTTTCATTTTTCTATTGTTTGTTTGGAGGCCCTTGGAGATTTCAAGAATAGGGAGGGAGCATATTCTGCTTTTGTCCTCAGTCGGGCTGGTCTTCAGGAAATATCTAAATGTCAAACAAACCAGAGTATATAGCTAAATAGTTACTTAGCTGTGAATTCAAATAGAAGTCAGCCTCTTTTATGGACCAAAGAGCTGCCTATCAGTGATCTAGGTGAATGAAATTCCATGGAGAACCTTGCATTGCCTTAAAGTTTTGAACCTTTGGTTAAAATTAAAACATTCATTGTAAAGCTAACATGTATGTTTTATTCACATCTTTATGGAAAAGAATTTAGCAGATCTTTTTCCTGACATGTTTTTTTTTTAAGTTTTTGCAAGGCAATGGGGTTAAGTGGCTTGCCCAAGGCCACAGGGCTAGGTAATTATTAAGTGTCTGAGGTCGGATTTGAACTCAGGTACTCCTGACTCCAAGGCCAGTGCTCTATCCACTGCACCACCTAGCCACCCCTGACTTATGTTTTTGCTGTATTTTTTTCCAAGAATAGAACATGAGGGGTCTGGACTCCTGAAAATAATGGGAAATGGTGATTTTTTTTGTATAGAAATGACCAGGAAAGGTATAAAACTAAATTTTATCTACTTCATGTTTTGCCAAGTCATCTCCAGTCTTTGCTAAAGAGCAGCATAGAAAGGTGGAGAGATCACTGACTTTGGAATCAAAAAGCATAGATTAGAATCTTGGTGCTAGCTAACATTTATATGATATTAGGCAAGTCTCTTTTTTAACTTGGAAGTAAGAGGACATGGATTCGTATTCAGCTCTGACACAACCTGTATGACCTTTGTCAATTTAGTCAACATCTCTGGGGCTCCTTTTACTCATCTGTCAAATGGGGGGATTAGACACAGAACTCACTGTGACCCCTTCTAGCTCTAAATTTTATTGTCTTAAAAGTCCCAATTAAACTTCTTTTTCAAACGAATTCTTTTAACCTTGTTTTCTTCTGTCTTTGTTTCAAAAGACCTGGAATTTTAAGACTGGCATTTAGATAAACATAAAATTAATCTTTTTTTTTTTAACATTTAAAATGCAAGCTGAATTATATGTGACTTTAGACTAGTCACTTATATTCTCTGGGTTGATTAGTGATCTCTAAGATTTTCTTCAGGTTTTTGGTATACTCTTTCTCCCTTCCTTTCTCTGTTCTTTTGCCTTCTCTTCTTTCCTCCTTCCTTCCTTTCTTTCCTTCTTTCTTTCAATCTTTCTTTCTTCCTTCCTCCTCTCATTTTCCTTTTTCTTTTCCTCTTCCTCCATTTCTTTCTTTCTGCTTTTCTTTCTCTCTTTCTGTCTTTCTATCTTTCTATCTTCTTTCCCTTTCTCCTTCTTTCTTTCCCCCCTTTTCACTCCTTCTTCCTCTCTCCCTCCCTTTCCTCTTGCTCTTTTCCTTTCTTTCCTTCAAAATTACTAGATCATCAACATAATAATTTCTCTTCATAGGAAATTTTGGTTTTGATTTGATTTGAGATCCAATAAAAGCCCTGGTGAGAGGGATCATGATATAGTATAGGGGTTCTTAACCTGGGGTCTTCTAATAATTATTTGCTAACATTATTCTGAGAAAGGTTCTATAACCTTCACCAAACTGTGAAAGGGGTTCATGACACCAAAAACATTAAGAATCTCTGAAGCAAAGGCCAAAGAACCAGCCTCAGGCAGGAAGACCCAAACTAAGCCTTTGACACATATTGTGTTGCTTTTGCTGTTCAGTTATTTTTCAGTCATATACAACATATACAACAGTAACTGAGGTCTATGAGATCAAGTGAATTTCCCACATACTATTAATAAGTGCATGAGTCAGAATTTGAACAGCTCTTCAAAATTTAGCTTCAACACTCTAATCTTTTTGCCATGCTACCTATAGTAATGAAAAGTAGATGGTGAAATGTTCCAATTGTTCGATGCATTTGTATCATGGAGTTGTGATCAAGTTCCCTTCCAGCTCTCTCAAAATCTATTTTTTTCTAAAGTGAACCTAACAATCAACTTATTTAACCCAATGCAGGGTTAATGACTGTTCATATCTCCATTCTTCTCAATCAACATTTTATCCTAACTTCCCTGGAAGCATGAGAAAAAATGTAGTTTGGGAGCTGGAGGCTGAAGAATATTTGTAAATCCGTGCTTTGTTTGAGCTAATAGTGTTTTGTATCTGTGAACATCAAGTGTTTGAGGTAAGTGTACTATGGTCAAATGATTTTGACTCTCTCATTTGACAGTTACACAAAGCATAGTATTATGCAAGGGATACCTTTTTCAATTCTTAGCTATAGGAAAAACTATTTATTCAGAGCAATCTTAAGCAGATTGAAATAAACTGAATCTAAATCAAAGACTACAACTAATTGTACCCTGTTATTGAAGCCACAGATATTTTTATTTTTTCTTTAATTGAAAATTTAACTTTTAAAACACATCATGCTTGCATCATGCATACACCCCCAGCAATGTTGCACAAAATCTAATGTTCTAGTCCAAACCAGAATTGAAAACAGAGTGAAAACTATCAAAGGAAGATGAGGGGTCTTCTTCAAAGGAATAATGTCCACATTCTTTGATATTGTAGAAACAATATTGTTTTGTTTGCAAAAACAAATAGTTAAAATAGCTTCTAATTGACTGGGATGACCTTCTCTTCTCCCTGGTTCCCATCCTGAGCCCAACCTCTTGGTCTTGGCAGCCAAGGCCTCATACTAATGTCCTGGGAAGTGTGTGTGTGTGGGGGCTGCTGTCTTTAACTGAGTCTGCTTCTTTTAGGTATATTTTTGGTACTAACTTAGGGTGTAAAAATTGTAGACAAATCTGTATTAACTAAATGAACTAATTTGACCTAAAATGATGCTCATCTCTGGGCCAGAACTGAGCCAGTGTATCAGTGAGGGTGCAAGACCCTGGTTTTCACCCATATGGGTCTCAAAGTTCAGTTTTTAAAAGCTCCAGGACTTTCAGATATCAATAATTCATAAAATAGATATTTATCAGGGTCATGGTAAGCCTTTGCAACTTTTTTACAATATAAAAATAGTCAAAATGTGTCTATTTGCACTTGATATTGGTATTGCTGAAAAAGAATTGACTTCTTCTGTGAAGGGCTGTCTGTGCACATAGCAGGTACTCAAAAAAGGCTTGACTTGTGCGCCTGACTGAACTTCTGTATAGTTCAGGACCTGATTCCAACAGACCCAGTCTTATTTTTTCTGGGAGTTGGGCACAAATCTTGTTCAGCCTGGGATGGAATATTTTTTTCTTAGCTGTTGAGGTTGTGAGTTACCAGAAGTACTTTTTGAGTGCTTTGGGAGCCTCATAAAATCATTGAGGTGGCAGATACAGGATAGTTTTTCATGAGTCAAGGACAGATTTTTCATTATTGTTTTGTTTTGCTTTTTTTTTACCTCAAGTATTTATTGTGTTTGATTGTTTCCTAGATTGAAAGATTATATCTTGGTAAAGGGGTGGCTAGGTTGCGCAGTGTATAGAGTACCGGTCCTGGAATCAGGAGTATATGAGTTCAAATCCGGCCTCAGACACTTAATAATTACCTGACTGTATGGCCTTGGGTAAGCCACTTAACCCCCCCCCCCCAAAAAGATTACAAAGTTAATAAAAAATAGACCTCCATTCAAATCAAGGCCTTCTAACTCCAAAGGCAAGTCTCATCCTGTCTCTAGTTTTATGCTGTGGTTCTTAACACATATTCTAGGTTTATATGAAATAGAATAATTGAATGGTGTAAGAAAACGTATAAGAAAAAAATTATTTTAAAGAGATGGATTGGAAAAAATAATAATGTCCTTTGGAACTAAAAGGAAAAATCTAGACTCTAAGTTACAACATGAGAAATACTGTAGAAGAGAAAACCAGGAACTTTCTATTATACCTGAAAAGTGAATGAAAGAAAAACCATTACTGGAAAGACAACTTGTAGAACAAAGGCTTAACTCAGCACTATAGGTGAAAGTATGATTCATTACAACCATAATGGAAAGTCCTTTAGGACTATGTCCAAATGTCACTAAACTGTGACTCTTTGACCCAGGGATATCAGTGCTGTGTATACTCCAAAATGGATCTAAAAAAGAAGGAAACCACTATGTGTACAATAATATTTTTAATATAGTGCCTAGCACATTGTAACATAGCAGCAGTTTTTGGTTTAAAAGACATGGAAACAAAGCAATTGCTTACTGATTGAGGAATTGATGAGCAACTTATAATATGTGAATGTTTTGTAATATTATTGTTCTATAAGACATTGTTTATTGTTCAGTCATTTTTCAGTTGTGTTCAACTTTTTTGTTACCCCATTTGGGATTTTCTTGGCAAAAATATTGGCGTGAATTTCCATTTCTTTTCTCCAGTTCATTTTATAGATGTGAAAACTGAGGCAAACCGAGTTAAGTGACTTGCTTAGGTCACACAGTCAGTATCTGAGGCCAGATTTGAATTCATGTATATGAGCCTTCCTGGCCTGATGCTCTATCCATTAACACCCAGCTACCTTTGTTATAAAAAAATTACAAAAAAAAGGATTAGTTCAGAGATATCTGGGAAAATAAGTATGCAGAGTGAAATAAGTCAAACAAGAACTATTTATTTACTGACCACAACATTATAAAGAAAAACAACTTTGAAAGACTTCAGAACACAACATATTGACCAATCCCAACTCCAAAAAAGCTAAGGATGAGGCATGCCATCCACCTCTGGGGGCAGGAAGAGATGACAGACTACAGGTGCAAAATGAAATGTCCATTTCTACATATGACTATTAAAACATTCTGTTTATCCTTTTTTCTTTTAGGTTTTTTTTCCAAGGCAAATGGGGTTAAGTGGCTTGCCTAAGGTCACACAACTAGCCAATTATTAATCTAAGGCTGGATTTGAACTCTGGTACTCCTGAATCCAGGGCCGGTGCTCTATTCACTGCACCACCTAGCCGCCCCCATTCTGTTTATTCTTGACCATGTTTTTGTTACCAAAACGAATTTTTATGTGGATTTGGTTGGGGGAAGGGAAAGAAGAGGAGGAGTCCTGGTAGTCTTGTCAAGAAGGAAAAAAAGGAAAGATTTGAAAACAAAATAAAATTATTTAAAAAAAAAAACAGTGAGAAGTCCAGAGGACAATTCAGGGGAAGATATAGACAAATGGGGCAATGTTGGTTTCACTATTTTAAATTCAATGTATATGAAAAGGAACAAACTATGTGTAGTAGGAAAAAATTGCTTCTCCAAAAATTAGTTTTCAAAGTTTGCTTACAGTCCATCCAGTTGTATTGTTCATACTCTCTAGTTTCTAAGGTGCTTCACATATATTATACTGGAGTCTAACTGAATGATGACATACCCATTTTATTAACAGGAAATTTAAAAAAAGAACTGAAAAAAAAGCTGCATACAAAGTTCCTCTGCAAACTTTTTCCTAATCTTCTTTGCCAATTTTCTTCTGTTTTTGTGCTCTCTTCTCATAGGGACATGTATTCTCTCCCTACTCCCAGTGATCAAAATTTGCTCTTGGAAAAGGTTCTGATACATAGTAAATGATCAATAAATACTTGCTGAATCAAAATTATCATTTAAACCAAAGAACTATGTCTTCTAGAGGGTAGTGTAATGGAAAGTTCACTATACTTTCAAAAAATCTGGAACTTGGTTACAGCCCAGATCTGACTGAGGTAAGTCAACTTACCTCTCTGACCTCCAAAATAAGGCTGCTGAATCAATTAATGTCTAAGATCCTGTTAGAATCCAACGTTCTGATTTCTTTTTGTACTTTAAGTCAATGAATGAACTTCAAGAATGAATCACTTTGTACCCTATTAAAGGAATTTCAGCCCTCTACAAATAAGTGGGGGAAGATTTTGAGATAGAAAGAGATCTTTCCAGAAATCACATCATGTACATGTAGATAGAGTGATTTTTGTCAATGCCAAAATTAACTCTCGATTAAGGCACTCTACCATGACAGAAGCAGTCTCTTAAAAGATGAATCTTCCCTGTTTAAAACTGGGATGTGATTACTTTGAAGCTTTGTAAGAAAATGAAAAGGACTCATGGCTATGATTGGGCTGTAGATGCCAGACATGATTTCAGACATTATTTGGTAGGTAGCCTAACAGACCTGAACCGGATTTTCCATACTCCCCACCCAGGGAAACAAAAGGAGTCAATGTATTATTTGGAGCACAAGAGTGTGCAGCCTAATTAAATTATTGCTGACCATGTGGGTCATAGAGAGTCAACTGTATAAGAGTCAGACACCAAAGAACAAGAGAACAATTATGATAAATAGAAATGTGCAGGTTTTCTCTCTGTTTTCAATTTAGGCAGTTTTTTTTGTTTATCTGCTTTAATTTCCTCTATGAAATTTGATTGTGTGCCTCTAACTACCTTTTCCATTGCTCACTAACATGCTTTAATTCTTCTACTCTATGGGAAATGTTTATGTGTTTATTAATTACTATATATACTCTGTGGGGGGGTTGACTTCTAAAATGAATTTTCATTTCTTGTAACTTCCATTTATCTGTAACAAAGACATAATAATATGCACTGGTGACTATGACATCTACTAAAGAACTTACTATAAGTAAGAAAGTACATTCAAATCCTCTTGTATATTCTGAAGCAGGGAGGTCAAGGACATCTCCATCAGACATCTCTGAAAGCAGATTCACAAAGTCATGGATACTGCATAAGCAATCACTGGCCAGTCTCGTCATTTTGCAGGTCTGATGCCATCTAATCTTCCCAACCTCACTTTTGCTTGTTCCCTCTCCATATTATATATTCCAGACAACCTAGATAACCTACCACCTTCTAAACACGATTTTCATTCTCTCACTTCTGCATTCTACTCAAACTGTTGCCATTTTACCCATCCTTTAAGGTCCAGCCCTAGCAATAATGACTGATATTCCTATAGCACTGCAAGGTTTTAAAGAAGTTAACTTATTTGATTCTTTCAATATTGCTTTAATAATTTATAATACTATAATTCAATACTGATATATATATATATATATACATATATATGTGTATATATATATATACACACACACATAGGCACTATTAACTTAATTTTACATAGAAGGAAGCTGAGGTTTAGGTACAGAAAGCAGCCAGTCCTTGATCCTGGATAGTAAGTATCAGAGATGGGATTTGAACTCATGCTATACACTAATTTTACTATCTCTCCACCTAGTTCATGCCATCATTTACCACCAATATTCTCTGATTCTCATACCTGTAAAGTGATTTCTCCTTCATCAAACCTTAGAACTTTTTTTAGTTTCTTATATACATTTATATTCTCCCCTTTTCCTGTATATACAATTCCTCTGTCTTATTTATATCTGGGTCTTCTCCAGCATTGGGTACAATTAAGGGTCAAAGTGGATAGAGCACCAGGACTAGAGTGAAGAAGACCCGAGTTCAAATCCAACCTCACACACTTCTCAGTCATGTGATCAGTACAAGTCATTTAACCCTGTTTACTTCAGTTTTCTCATCAGTAAAATGAGCTGGAAAAGGAAATGATAAGCTGCTCTCCTGTCTTTGCTATGAAAACCCCAAATGGAGTCATGAAAAGTCAAACGTGACTGAAAATGATTAAGCAACAACAAAACTTCATGATAATATCAAAGACATAATTAATAGAATAGCTCACATTACCTCTCAGGATTATTATGAGTATCAGATGAGACACTGAGTTAAGCACTCTGAAAACTTCAAAGCACCCTATCAATATTCATAATTACTATTATATATACTTTGAGCATGAGATTTATGAATAACAAGCTGGTGTCCTGCCTCTGACATACTGACTATACCCCTGGATTAGTCATTTAGTTTCTCTATGATCTAGGTCAAAGGTGTCAAATAATAACTATTAAATGACTAGTATGATACAAAAACAGGCAAAATAAAATGCCCAACTCCAAGAAGCTCATAATCTAAAGCCTGCTGGTACATAAGGCCCAGAGGACCACCAAACTTGCCTAAATCAAATTAAAATGTGAGAAATATATTACAAAATAAATAAACACAGTAGAACATAGATAATGTTAATATGTAGTTTTCTAAATCAATACAAAGCCCTCAGGGATCTTTTTAGCTATTTAGTGGTTCTGTTTCTAGCTGTGTTTGGCACCATTGCTCTAGGCAACTTTCTAACACTCTAAAGTGTAGACATCCAAGCAGGTCCCTGAACCAATAAAATCATAGGCTCAGTCCCTATACATATTAGATAATGTTTTAATGATTTAGACATATAATAGTTTGACAAATATTAAATAAAAAGTTTATTGAAAATTTTAATTGAAAAGTACATTTTTTTCCTATGATGTTTTAAAAATCCATTAATCCATGGGCTTTTGTCCATATCCACTTTTAACAACACTGAGAATAGCTACTTATCTGTTCATCTAGGGCAGGTCACAATTTAGTTTGAGCAAAGGAAAAGACTATTGATTGTTTTTGTTTTACAAAAGGAGGAAAGACGGGATGATTTTTTAAGCAAATGCTAACAATTTTTTTTTTGCAGGGAAAATGGGGTTAAGTGGCTTGCCCAAGGCCACACAGATAGGTAATTATTAAGTGTCTGAGGCCAGATTTGAACTCAGGTACTCCTGACTCCAGGGCTGGTGCTCTATCCACTGAACCACCTAGATGCCCCTGGTAACATACTTTACTATAGCTCATCTGGAGACATGGTGAGTCATTCCATTGATCGGAGTTCTAAAGATTTTGAAACTCATTTTTCTTTTCAGTATTCTTGTCCCTAAATAATTTGTACTCCCAGTTCTGCTCAGATGCTGAGATATAAAATTTGGAACATGACCAGGGTATGTACAGATTCTTTTTCCTGCACTATAATTATAATTTTTTCTTTGATAGGATTTTTAATTGAAAGTACAAGAGAGCATTACTAATAACTATGCCCCCCAAAAGGCATTCTAACATTTTATTTTTTTATATTTAATATTTATTTATTCTTATTTTGTACAAATAATGTTTTTTAGACATTAATAAAATATTCTTGTTTAAGAATAAACAAAATACCCCCTCCCCCCCCAAAATATATACTTTCTTGAGAGATAAAGGGGAGAAAAAAATTAAAATTAAAAAGTAATAGTAATAATTGTAGGTATGTCCAGGTGTCACAATGGATGGAGCACCAGCCCTGGAGCCAGGAGCACCTGAGCCCATATCCAGCCCCACACACCCAACAATCACCCAGCTGTGTGACATGCAAGCCACCCCAACCCCACTGCCCTGCAAAAACCAAAATAAAAAAAAAGACCCAAAATAAAATAAAATAGTAATAATAGTAGGGGTGGCTGGGTGGCAGGCAGAGCATTGGCTCTTGAGCCAGGAGCACCCAGGTCCAAATCTGGCCTCATACACCCAATAAACACCCCAGGCAGGCCACCCAGCCCCATTTGCCCTGCACCCCCAAAATAATAATAATAATAAAAATGTGCTTCAGTCTTTGTTCCAACACCAACAACTCTGTCATGGGTGGATCGCATTCTTTATGTTAAGTCCATCACAAAAGTTACTTCCATATTTTTCCACCAAAACCATTGCTGATCTCAACTCCCTCCTTTCATATTTTCTCCACTACCATGTACTTTATTTTCACTCTCCTTTCACTCTGACTCTGCTGTAGGGTAGCTGAGTGCCATAGCAGACAGATCCCTGGCCCTGAGGCCAAGAGGCCCTGAGTTCACATACCACCCCTTAGGCCCAGCATCCACCTGGCCCTATGGTCCCAGACAGGCCATCCAATCCCAGCCCCTTGCAAGAAGTGAAAAAGAAAATGTGTTATATCTGACCACTCTCCCCCCCCATGGTCCATCCTCTCTTCCTTCATTCACATCCCCACCCCTTCTCCTTATCTCCCCCTTTCTCCTTCTTACTCCAGGTGTCTATACCCCATTGAGTATATATGCTGTTTCCTCTCCTGGCCACCTTTGCCTTCCCCCTTCCATATCATTGCAATAGCTCATTGTAATAAAGAAAAATCTTATTATTGAAATATCTTGGCCTATTCTCCCTCTCCTTTTTCTTTCTCCCATTACATTTCCCTTTTTCCTATTGACTCCATTTTTACACCATATTTCATCTGGTGTAAAATGCTCCTGTGCTTCAACTATAAAAGCTCCTTCTACCTGCTCTATTAATTGAGTAGGTTCATATGAGTATTATCAGTGACATTTTTCTATGCAAAGAATACATGCAGTTCATCATCATTAAGTCCCTCATATTTTACCCTTCTCCTCCACTCTCTATGATTCACCTGAGTCCTATATTTGAAGATCAAACTTTCTGTTCAGCTTTGGTCATTCCAACAGGAGCAATGGAAATTCCCCTGGTTCACTGAAAGTCTTTCTTTTGCCCTGGAAAAGGACTTAATTTTTGCCTGGTAGTTGATTCTTGACTGCATATTGAGTTCTTTTGCCTTCTGGAATACTATATTCCAAGCCCTATGAACTTTTAATGTACTTGCTACTAAGTCCTGTGTGATCCTGACTGCAGCTCCATGATATTTGAATTGTGTCCTTCTGGCTGCTTGTAATATTTTCTCTTTGACTTGGGAGTTCTGGAACTTGGCTATAATATTTCTAGGGGTTGGTTTTTTTTGGGATCTCTTTCTCTGGGGGATCGGTGGATTCTCTCCATTTCTATTTTGCCCTCTGCTTCTATGATATCGGGGCAATTTTCCTGTAGTAATTCTCTGAAAATGATGTCAAGGCTCTTTTCCTAATCATGACTTTCAGATATTCCTATAATTTTTAAATTATCTTTCCTAAATCTGTTTTCCATATCAATTGTTTTTTCAATGATAAGTTTCACATTTTCTTCTAATTTTTCATTTTTTTTGGTTTTGAAGTATTGAGTCCTGATGAAGGATTTGTTTTCCTCAGAGAGTTTTCTTATCTCTTTTTTCATCTGGCCCATTTTGCTTTTTAAAGCATTCTTCTCCTCAATAACTTTTTGAACTGTTTTATTCATTTGACCTAAGCTAGTTTTTAGCATGCTATTTTCTTCAACATTTTTTGGATTTCCTTGACTAAGCTGCTGACTTCATTTTCATGTTTTTCCTGCATCTCTCTCCTTTCTTTTCCCAGTTTTTCTCCTAATTCCCTCATTTGATTTTCAAAGTCTTTTCTGAGCTCTGTCATAGCCTGAGCCCATTTTCTGTTTTTCTTGAAGTCTTTAGATGCAGGAGCTTGTGCTTCCTCATCTTCAGACTGAGTGTTTTGATCCTTCTTGGCCTCATATGCAAGCTATTTCTCAAGGGTGTTCCTCTTTTTTCTCTGCTTGCTCATTTTCCCAGCCTAAGCCTGTTTTGGGGGTGCTTCCTGAGCTTTTGGGACACTCCTACAAGAATCTCAGTGTGTGAGGTTCTGTCCTCCCTCCTGGTCTATGAATGAGCATATGCTCCCCCCCCCTGCCATGGGGCTGAGGTGGGGAGGCCCTGCTGTTCTATTGAGGGGGGTCTAGTCTGTGATCAGGATCTGAATGTGGTCAGAACCCCAGAGGCCTGTTCCAGGGTCAGAGCTCTGCAGTCTCTCTCTCTTTCTTCACTCCCCTCCCTAGGTTCAATGGGCTCATGCCCTGGGAGCTCCTGCTTACTGGCTCAGCCTGCTTCTGTTTCCTGGATCTGGACTGTGGTGGCCATGCTGCTTGCTGTGTGTCCTGAGGGCTGGACTTCACATGCTTACTCTGGCAGAGGTCCCCCAGCTGTTTCCCCAATTTGTGCCAAGTGCTCTCCAGGGCATAGGTCAGGAAACTCCCCCACTGCTGTGAGCTGTGGCTCCCAACGCCCTGGGGCTGCCTCCCTGAGGCTGAAGTTCTTTGGCTCTGGTGGGCCACCCCTCTGGCGGCTGCGCCTCCAACCCCGGGAGGAGCAGAGCCTTTCTGCTCTTTTCCAGGTTACCTTGGGTTGGAGAACTGCCTCACTGGGTCCCTCTGTGGGTTCTATCTCTTGAAAATTTAGTTAGAGTCCTTAGTTTCAAAGATTTATGAGAGAGTGCCTAAGACACATCTGCTCCGCCCCCATTCTAACATTTTAAAATAAAAACAAAAGAGGAGGAAGTACAAATAAGTGGAACTGTTTTGAAATGAATGCAGAATTTATCACATACTTTGCAAAAAGTCAGTAGTATTAATGGAAATTCAGTTTCCTATAGCATCCTCTTTTTGTGTTCTGTTTCATCATTTCTTATGGTACAATGATATTACATTACATTAATATACCACAATTTGTTTGGTCATTCCCCAGTTGTCAAGGAGACAAGTTAAGTCACTCCTTAGATTCTAGTTGCTCTTGTGTTTGTTTTCTTCCTCTCTCCTCTTAATATAGAGTCTAGAAACTGGGTGTATTTATTTGTGTGTTTTGCATGGTATAAATTATTCCTGTTTATTATCTAATATTTTTTTTATTTTTGGAATATTGTATTCCAAGATATTTTTTTCATTTTCAATAGAAGTTTCCAGGACTTATGTGATCCTGACTAGTTCCTTAGTATTATAACTTCTTTTTGATGGCTACTTATATATTTTTTCTTTGATTTGGAAGCTCTGGATTAAAACAATGACAGTTCTCTAGAATCTTTAGTTTTAGAGTTTCTTTTGGGAGGTTCTAAGCAGATTCTTTTTATCTTTACTTTGTTTCCTCTAGTTCCAATAGATCTGAGCAATTTTTATTTATGATTTCTTGACACCTACTGCTTTGACTTTTAAAAATTATTGTAGTTTGCATGAAGTACAGTGATTTTTAAATTGTTTCTCCTTAACATTCAGGTCAGTCAGATATTTTACATTTTCTTTTATTTTTTCAATCTTTGCATTTTATTCTAATATGTCTTTGACTCATAGAATCATTGATTTTTGTCTTGTCTATTCTAGTTTGCAGAGAGTCTCCTTTCTCTCCTAAGCTACTGATTTCCTTCTAGTTCTTTCCTACAGAATTTTGTAAAATTGTCTTCTAGGTATTCATGTAGATTTTGCAGAAAAAAATCCATTCTTTCCTTCAAATTTCTGCTTGCAATTGTTACAAAATTACTTGCTTTTTCTCTTGAAGGATCTATAGATTTTCAAAAGTTTGACTTTTTTCTTAAATTCTAATTGGTATTTTTGATTTACTCATCTTTCCGTCTTTTAGATACTGAATTAGAATATTGTGTCAGGTCCATGATCTTTCTTCTGGCACTTTTGAGTAGTGGTTAGTCCTGTTTTCATTACCCTGGGACCCTTGGATTCCAGTGCTGACTTTTACTTCTTGGATAAGCACTCTCTGTTCCCCCCACTCCCTTGTATCAGTCAACAATCATTTTATTAATTTATTAGCCTTGTGCTAGGCATAGTGCTAAGTCTAGAAATATAAATAGAAAGCATGAAAAGAGATTACACTTATCTCGAAATATATTTTTCTTTATGTTATTCAGGAAAAGACTTGGAATTTTTCACTGCAAGGGAAAAAAATAATACTCCCACACCAGTTAGAGCAGGAAGTATCACATTGGTAAATGAAAAATCCCCTTTAAGATGATTGGATAAGGTGGGAGAGGGAAGAAGGAAAAAGGAGAACAGCAGAAAGTCATTTATTTGCTACATCATTACATGGCAATTTTTTAAAGGGAAAAGTGATATCCAGACACTTCTGGGTGGTAGAATTTTATGGAATACTTGTGTGTCCAATCCTGCAACCTTCAGAGGATTCCATTCAGGATGTCAGTGAAAACTAGTTTATCTGTCAAATACTGTCTGCCAGGTCTCCTGGAAAAACACACTGAAAGACCATGAACAGGGTTGTTTTAAAAGGATAGTACTGCTTCTGGTGTGAAGTCAGTGACTGGGGCAACTGCCAAATTTCACAGTGATACAAGACTTTCCACCATTGGAATGTTCCATAGTGTGTCTTCTGCCTCCATCCTGACTTTAAAAATAACTTTGAAACTAAACTTCCTGTTGATACCAATTAGAAAAGCCCTAAAATGCTAGAGAAAGGAGTTCCTACTTTTAATCCTCCAAGCTGAAGCATGGTGACAAGAGAAGCAGAAAGAGGCTATCCCTCCAGCAGTTTGGATGACCTAAATTCACCCATGTGCCCTTTCCCCAGATTTCTGATAATGAACTCAGAATAGTTCTGATACCCACTTTCTAAAAGGTAGTAGACAGCATAGACCTAAGGTATGTCTATGAAGTTGACCAAGTCTCACCATGCTTTCTCTCCATTTTCAGTCAGAACATAATCAAGTTCTCATAACTCTTTAAATACGAAGGACCAAAGAATCAAAATAATGAGCTGCCCATCTCAGATGGGCCAAGTTCTGTGAGACTCAAACCTGATGACCTTCACACCCCACATATCTTATAGCACAACTCAGACTTTCAGAGGTTTAAATTCTTTGCAACTGACTACAAAAAAATGACCTGGGCCTCCAGAATTCAGTCATGCTGAAAAAACATAACTAAGTTAGATGAAGACTGATCTTCCATTGAGTTATGATTATGGGAACAGCAAGGAATAAAGGGGGTGCATAGGAGGGAATGTAAAGGATTAAGGAAACAGGTTGAAACACAATATTTCACCAGAATGAGTTGAAATTCACAATCAAGGCCCCTGAAACTTCAACTTCATTACTTCTCTTCCCTCTGTGGAACCAAATACACTAGAGGGCAGCTAGGTGGCATAGTGGACCTGGAGCTCAAGGTAAGGAGTCATGAAGATCTGAGTTCAAAATTCGACTTCATACTTACTAGAGTGACCTTTGGCAAATCACTTTAACCTTTTTGTCTCAGTTTCCTCATCTATAAAATGAGATGGAGAAGGAAATGGCAAACCACTCCTGTATCTCTGCCAAGAAAACCTCAAATGTTGGCACCAAGAGTCAGACATGAGTGAAAAGACTAAGCAACAAAACAAGAATAATCCTAGAGGCATATTAACTAATTTCAAGCACTCCTTTGATGTTGGAGAACTGATCATGAAGAAGGCAGAGTATCTTTTTTCCTTCCCCCTCAGAGGACCAGAAGATTTTTAGAGGTACTATGCAGGTGTGAGGGTCTTCTAGAAGAGGGAGTAGCTTAGAACAGTAGTGTCAACCTCAAGTAGAAATGGGGGCCATACTAAATCAGAGATAAAGATCCCTGCTGGTACATAATGGCTTAGAAAACCACATATTAACATCAGCTATGTTTTGTTGTAGTTTTATTTTTTGTTCATTAATTCCCAATTATATTCTTTTATTATTGAAATGCATTACTATTTTGATCTGCTGTTATATATAGCTATCTCTGACTCTATGACACAATTTCATTTCTGACATATCTTTGTTTTTCTCTGTTCCCAAGATGCTGGGAAACTGTCTAGCATAGCCTTAAATACAAGGGAGACCAGGGTACACAGAGGAAATACATCCACTCATTTGCAAGTAAAAACATCCAGGAACACCTGACTGGTGGTCATGATGCCTTCCTTCCTATTTCACTGCTGTTGAGGGGTTTCATGAAGTTCAAAGGGAGGTAAAATAGCACCTCTAGCCTCTTTCCCCCCCACCTCTGCCCCAAACAAGGCTTTATTTCTCCAGGAGGTAAAAGCAGGTACTCAGATCATTAGTAGCAAATCTCTGCATTTCTCTAATTTTATACTGTCTCTTGGAGAGAAAAGTTACAGCTTCTAATTTGCTCCACCACTACAGTCTAGCTGTCCCATTTTCCTTGTGGAGCTATCAATATATCTACAATGAGAAAAATGCAGTACTGATTTTTCAAGGGAATTTTCCTTCTTTAGCATCTGGAATTCCGGCCTCTCCAGTCTTATGTGAATTTGAGTACCCTCTTCTGGGGGTCTCTGAAACTAGTCCTTGGGTGAAAAGTCATCATACACACACACACACACACACACACACACACACACACACACACATATGATGAAATGCCTCATGAGAGTGGAATGCCTCATGATTGAGGAGTAGGAAAGAGAATGACTAATTTATGTCATTTTGAAGGTAGTAGAGCATCAGGGAATTTGTTCTTTTCTAGTTTGATTGCTAAAGGAAAAAAATAATAACTGATCAGAATTTGTTCCCAGATGCACATCTGAGAAATTGATTCTGAAACTTCACTCCACCTTTACCCAGGTAAACCCCATTGACTTAAAAAAAAGTATTTGAAAAATAAATAATTTACTGGAACACTCTCCTTCAGCTCTACATTTTGTAATCTCTAACTTCTTTCAAAGTTTAGCTCTAGGATGGATTTCTCATATGAGACCTTTTCCAATTACTGCAATTGACAGTTATCTCTGTTCTGAAGTGAGTTTGAATTATTTTATATTTATCTATTTATCTGAAAACATGTTATGTCTTACCAATAAAATGCATGCTCCCTGAGGGTGAACCTGTTTCTACTTTTGTTTTTGTTGTCCCAGCATCTAGCACATAACAGGCACTTAATAAACACATGTTGAATTGAATTTATTTGAATTTCTTGATTTCCTTAGATCTAAGAAATCCCTTGCCTCCCTAATCTTGATAAATATGTGTCCTATACTCATGTGTCAAGATAAATTCTTCATCCCCTGCACACTGTGGAAACCAAGGAAGGTTAAAAGATTTGCATTAAGCAAAAATTCTCTTTGCTTCCAAGTACTCTGATATTTTAAGCAGGTAATATTTGTTGTGATTTTTCCCCAAAAACTATCTAATGAGTCTAGCTAATCTCTAGAATCTATTCTCCCTTTGGATATGTCACATTTTCTTTGCCCCTCTCACTTCTCAAGGCATAACTCCGTCTTAACAACATTCTCCTCATATTGACAACTAATTGCTCAGAATCTCCCCTTCGAAGCATTATGTAGACATCCCTTCCTTGTTATGGAATTTCTTCCTTTAAGAAATTGCAGGGGCGGCTAGGTGGCTCAGAATCTCCCCTTCGAAGCATTATGTAGACATCCCTTCCTTGTTATGGAATTTCTTCCTTTAAGAAATTGCAGGGGCGGCTAGGTGGCATAGTGGATAAAGCACCAGCCCTGGAGTCAGGAGTACCTAGGTTCAAATCCGGTCTCAGACACTTAATAATCACCTAGCTGTGTGGCCTTGGGCAAGCCACTTAACCCCATTTGCCTTGCAAAAAAAAAAAGAAAGAAATTGCTCCTGGTTGCTCTTCAGATGCTAAGTATGTGCCTGAAACAGATTACAGCTGATAAATGGATAACATTTAGAAAAAGGAAGGAAAAGTACAATTGGAAATATTCTTAGAAAGAAAAATTTGTGGAAGACTTTTTAGGCTTAATTAAGACTTTCTATAGCCATGGATAAGCCTTTCTTAGAGGTTCTTTTTTTTTGTAGTATTGCAAACAGAGGTAATGTTGGCCATCATGTAGATCCTCATGAGCAATTTTTGTGCTTGCAGATATATTTTCTGTTCATTTGATCCCAGGAGTCACATGAGATAATAACCCTGCTCAATTGGATGGGATCAAAATTTCTTTTCTCCTCTGACTTGAACTAGTACATGTTGTTCAGTCTTCTTTCTGACTCTCTGGGATCCTATTTAGGTTTTTCTTGGCAAAGATAATGGAGTAGTGTGGCATTTTCTTCTCCAACTCATTTTATAGTTGAAGAAAATGAGGTTAATAGAATAAGTGAGTTGCCCAGGTTCACCCTGCTAGTAAGTGACTGAGGGCAGATTTGAACTCAGAAAGAAGTCTTCTTGACTTCAGATCTGGGACTTTAACCTCTGCTTAACTGATGTACCTCTTCACATCCTATGACCCTTCTGATATATAGGTGGTAATTCAATAAAACTGCTTTGTAAATAGGACAAATGAACACAAATGGGAATTTATTATTATTATTATTATTATTATTATTAGGCAATTCAGCATATCTATATGATCTCAAAAAGTATATTGAATTGTACATTTGGAGAACCTGGGTTTAAATCTCAGCTATGCCTGTACAATCTTAAGTTAAAGAAAATTAACATTAATATAGCTCTTAAAGGTTTTTCAAAGAGTATTATAAATATTATTTTATTTTATCCTCATAACAATACTGGAGATAGGTTCTATTATTACAACCATTATATATATATATATATATATATATATATATATATATATATGTATATGAGAAAACTGAGGTAGACAAAGGTTAAGTGACTTGTATATGGGGTCACACAGCTGGTAAATGTCTAAGGTGGATTTGAATTCAAGTCTTTGTGATGTCAAGTCCCTTTCTGTATCTATTTGAACCACGTGGCTGCCTTATATTGGTTACTTTCCTGCTATGTTTTCTTTCATAATTACAAATTGAAATGAAAACAAACTTAGTTAACTGAATGAAAGGGCCAAATTTCATTGCTGCTCAGATAGGAATATAAGTTACATTTCATTAGAAAATATTGGTCATACAGTTAATTAGGAAATATGAGTTTGGAGACTCATTTGAAACTGAGACATTTATCTCAATCTTTCCTGGTAAATTTTTTTCTCTGGCAGAAAATGCTTTTCCCTCCCAGTTAACTTTTTTTTAGGTTTTTTTGGCAAGTCAATGGGGTTAAGTCCAGTTAACTTTTAATAACTACAATTGCTATAATAACTACAGTTGCTGACCCAAATCCCCTATTTGAATTATAGATTAAAAATAAAAGTATTTTGAAAATATGATGGAATACAAATTTTTGTTGAAGAAATTATTAACTAGATCAGGATTATGTCTTCCCTTTATTGCTGATGAAAGCACTACTTCTCCAGCCCTCAAAAACTTTCATAAAACCCTTGTTTTAGAAAGTTCATTTCTTCCCTACTGAGGGGGAGTTTTGAAACTGAAGCCTTCTGATTAGCTGTCTGTGAGTCATTTGGATTAGGTTCCTGAACCACTTGAGTCTTGGCTCCCACCCTGGAGCTCTCAGCTCCATAAGCAAACAAAAGAGACAACTTTGAAAGCCTTAAAAGATAGTTAAGAAATGGATTGTGGTAGGGAAGTAGAGAGAAGGAAAGAGACTTGCAAGGGAAAGGAGGAATCAAAGAACTATAATCTCAGAATTAGGAAAGACTTCCAGAAAAATCCACCTCATTTTCCTTGCCTTTAGGCAGTTAGGAATTGTATAACAATATTAATAGTTTTAATAGAGAAACTGAGAACAACAGTGACCCTGGGCAAGTCATTTAATTTTTTGCCTCAGTTTCCTCATATATAAAATGATCTGGAGAAAGAAATGACAAACCACTCTGGTATCTTTGTCAGAAAAACTTCAAATGAGGTCATGAAAAGTTGAACACAACTGAAAAATGGCTGAGCAGATAATAATAATAATAATAATAATAATAATAATAATATAAAGAGAACTTTAAAGTTTACTAAAATATGTCATTTTGTCCTTATAACAACTTTGAGAGGTAAATGGTATTATTAATATTATTATTATTATTAACCATATTTTACTTTTGTAAAGGAGATTGTTCAGGGTAATACATCTATTAGATGTCTGAACTCATATTTGAACTCAAGACCTTCTGAGTTCCTGACTTCTAGTATTCCATCTACTGAGCTGTCCCATTATCCTCATTTAATAAAAGAGACAAGTAAAATCCAGAGTGAGTAAATAATTTGTTTGATATGATTGTGCTTTTGTAATTTATAATTTTATATTTTATAATCAGATTGCTTGCTGTCTTGTGGAGAGAGGAGGGAGGGGAGGGAGGAAGAAGTTTTTACAAAAAGGAACATTAAGGGGCAGCTAGGTGGTGAGTGGATAAAGCACTTGCCCTGGAGTCAGGAGTACCTGAGTTCAAATCCGGTCTCAGATACATAATAATTACCTAGACGTGTGGCCTTGGGCAAGCCACTTAACCCTTGCAAAAGCCTTGCAAAACCTAAAATAGAAAAACAGAACATTAAAAATTATCTCTACATACAACTGGAAAAAATAAAATACTATTAAGATTAAAAATATTTTAAGAGAAAAAAATGTGTTTAAGGTCAAATGCTATCTAATGATAGTCTCCTACCTCCTAACTTGAAACCATGATAATGAAACTACTTTAATGTTGGAGAGACTTCATAAATTTATTGATACAATTTTGAACTTATGTACCTCAAAATTTAAAGGGTATGGAAAGAAATGAGAGAGAGAGAGAGAGAGAGAGAGAGAGAGAGAGAGAGAGAGAGAGAGAGAGAGAGAAGCAACAAACAAGAGACAAAAGAAATATACAAGTTTTTAGAAGTGGTCATTTGCAAGCCCAAGTTCTCTCAGGCCTTTTGCATCAGTCTGGGCTGTCCATCACTTTAATGCCTGAAGAATCTATGTTTTGCCTCTTTGGATACTACTATCACAGAAAAGGATTTTTGAGAATCTCTGCAACCAAAAAAATGCATCACCAACAATTTATAAAGAATGCCCAACTTTCCACAGTTTTGCAACATTGACTATTACCATCATTTGTGAAACCTTAGAGTTACTTTGATTTACATTTCTCTAACCAGATTTGGAACATTCTTCCATATGACTAATAATAGTTTTCAATTTTTCTTTTTAGAAATATTTGTTCATATCATTTGTCTACTTATCTATTTGGGAGTGACTTTTGGTTATACATTTTTCTATTAGTTGTCTATTTATCTTGGATTGGGCAGCTGGGTGACACAATGGATGGAAAGCTGGACCTAGAGCCAAGGAGACATAAATTCAGATTTAACCTCAGACAACAACTGTGTGAAACTGAATGAGTCATTTAACTGTGTTTGCCTCAATTACCTTATCTGAAAAACATGAACTGGAAAAGGAAATGACAAACTAGTCTGGTATCTTTGCCAAGAAATCTCCAAATGGAATCATAAAAAGGACAAGACTAAAAATGACTGAATTGTCTTACATATCAGAACCTTAGCAGAGCTATTTGAAGCAAAGAATTTTTCCCCAGACAGTTTTGTCAACCTAGTTGCATTAACTTTGTTAATGCAAACGCTTCAATAAAAATTATCTATTTTCTGTTAAACAAGATTGTACATGCAAATTTATATCCGGTTATTTTCTGTTGTGGGGAGGTAGGGTAGGAAAGAGAAGGAATTTGAAAAATGTGGCACTCAAAATCTTACAAAGAGGTGAATGTTGAAAATGATCTCTACATGTGTTGTAAAATTAAAATAACATTTTAAAAAATTATCTGTTTTGTATTTTGTATATTTTATGTATGTACATTAATGTTTATATATATATATATATATATATAATATATATAAAATTATTCCTTGTTTCATTAGGAATCAATCATTTATCCACAACTCTGAAGGGTATATAATGGGTTTCTTTTCTAAATTTTTTGTAGTATCTAGAAAGCATTTATTACTGTATAAAACACTGAAAATACAAATAGACTGAAATAATCCATATTCTTCAAGAAGATTGCATTCAAATGGGGAAGATAACACCATATTTAAAGTTTAAACAGAATAAAAATAAATAATATAATTTGGGGGTGAGAAAGGAGCAGCTATTGAAGTTATCTGGAATAATTTTATGTAGAAGGTGACAACTGAGCTAAAAGTTGAATGAAGAGAGGAAGGAATTTATTTCAAACACAGAATTTGGTCAGTAAAATGATGCAGAAATGTATGCGGAACAGAGAAGCAAGTTTGGCTGGATCACAGAATGTGGGAGACATAGTAATGTACAATGAGGGTAGAAAAATAGTTTGCTATGACCTTTAGTTTAAGTCACATATCCATTTGAATTTATTGTAGTATATGATGAAAACGTAATTTCTGCCAAATTGCCTTCCAGTTTTCCCCAAAACTGGAATAACGAACAGCTATGTGGTATAATAGAGTGCTGAGCCTGGAGTCAGAAAAAAATTATCTTCCTGAGTTAAACTCTGGTCTCAGCTGCTTACTAACTGGGTGATTTTGTGCAAGTCATTTAACCCAGTTTGCTTCAGTTTCCTCATCTGCAAAATGAACTGGAGAAGAAAATGGCAAACCACTTTAGTATCTCTAATGGGATCACAAAGTGATGACTTGAAAAATGACTGAAAAACAACAAAATTTATATTTGGAGTCTTATTAACCACTGAATTATTGAGGTCAAGAAATTGTGATCCATTCTGGTCTGGCATTTTCATTGTTTACTTTGCTGTTTTATTTTTTTAATCAGTACAAATGGTTCTAATGACTACTAATGTATAGTTTGGGATCTAGAAATACTATTCTTCCCTAATTCCTATATATTTTCATGAATTTCCATTATATTCTTGAACTTTTGTTCCTTCGAATGAACTTTATTATTGTTTTGCCTAGCTTTATAACATATTCCCTTGGTTTCATTGGTATAGAACTAAATATGTAAATTAATATTACTGTAATTGTCATTTAAAAATTTTTTTCTTTGCTTTGTTATTTACCAATTTTGACTTTAGGACTATATTTGACTCATAAAAATGTTTGGTAGAGTGCTTCCTTTCTCAATTTTTTTAAGTCATCTCTACAGTAAAGGTATCACATATTCTGTAAAAGTTTAAAGGAATTCCATAAATTTAACTAAGCCAACATATTTGGATTTCCCCCCCTTTTGTTAGTGTAATCTCCTTTTCTGAGATGGAATTATTTAAAAAATTTTAAGTTCTGTTAGTTTAAGTATTTCATGTTTTTGGAGATAATCCTCTTTCTTGTAAATTCTCAGTTTTATTGGCACATTGGCATATGTTAAGTCCAAATAGTTGTTTTTATTTTATTCTCTGCTATGATTTCTCCCTTTTTTATATTTCATTTGGTGAATTTCATTTTTATTCCTCTTTTTTTATTTTGCTAATGTATATTTTTTGTTGCTATTAAGTCATTTTCTGGTCATGTCTGACTCTCCATGACCCTATTTACGGTTTCTTGGCAGAGATACTGGAATGATTTGCTATTTCTTTCTCCTGATCATTTTACAAATTAGGAACTGAGGCAAATAGGGTAAAGTGACTTACCAAGGGTCATTCAGTTATTAAGTATCTGAGACCAGATTTGAACTCAGCAAGAAGAGTATTCCTGACTCCAGGCCTAGCACTCTATCCACTGTACCACCTACTTATCCCATGTATGTTCTTAGGGGTACAATTTTTCCTCTGAGGACTGCTTTGACAGCATTCTGAAATTCTGGTATGTTGTCTCATTGTTATTATTTTCTCTCACATAGTTTTTCATGGTGTCTATTATTTGTTCTTTTACCTACTCATTGTTTAGGATTTCATGATTATATCTTCATAAAGTTATACATTTTTGCTTTTTCTTCATTTACTTGTTATTATTCATATTATGTTGTGATCTATAAAATACTGGTTTAGCATTTCTGATTTTTTACATTTATCAGTTTTACCAATTTTGCAAGGTTGCTTTGAACTCTAATCTGGTCTTACAGAGGGTTGGTGTTATCAGTAAACATAAACAGTCAATTTTCTGTTCCTTCATCCAGATCACTGGTTAAGCAACATTAAAGAACAGAATGAAGACTAAATCTTTTATATACCAACCTGTTCCTTCAGATTGACCATGGGTGATCAGAGGAAAATTTAGCTTTGTATCAGGGCCAGTAATCTGCATTTCTATATTTCTATATCTTTGAAGTGAGGGAAAAAACCTGTGTTTTCAGATACTCAACCTGGAATTCTGGAACCCTCTAGATCTAGAAAACCTACTGGACAAAGCAAATAATATTCCTCTCTTAGGGTTTCCTCCTCTAGATTGTCACATAGTAGAACATGTGGAAGAGGAATGTTAGCCATCTACTACAATTGAAGACAATGCCTATTCAGTAACCAAAGAGTGTACTCCTCCCACTTTAATGTGTCTCATATAATCAAAGAGTTTTAGAGTTGGGAAGGAAGCTGGAGGTTATTTATTTATAAAATAATTTTTTTTGATGATTTTAAATACATATAATATATATGTATGTATATAAAGTATAGTTAAAGAAAACAAACTATCACTTTGATTCAGCTCTAAAAACTTATGCCGCTCTCCACTATACTGATATGCCATAATCAATCTACCAAATGTAGGTAAAAACGGTCCACCATTATTTTGGAAGTGATTTCACCTAGTTCTCTGCTTGATGGATGAATCAATTTCCTCTAAATTTCTTTTCACAAGGAGATTTCCAGTCTCTATTTATATGCCTTCAAGGATAGGGAACATATTACCTCAAAAGATAGTTTCTTCCACTTTCCCAAAACTCTCATTTCATCTTCTATACATGCTTTAAAAATATTTTTTTAGGTTTTTTTTGTAAGGCAATGGGGGTTAAGTGGCTTGCCCAAGGCCACACGGCTAGGTAATTATTAAGTGTCTCAGATCGGATTTGAACCCAGGTACTCCTGACTCCAGGGCTGGTGCTTTATCCACTGCACCACCTAGCTGCCCTTAAAATTTTTTAATGATGAAAAGAGATCTCTGTGCATTTGAACTGGTCTTGTTAGAGAGCCCTCCATTTTCTTTTTCAACAGATTACAGATTCATGTAGGTTTCATATGCAGACTGAAATGCATTCTATCCCTTTGGGACCAAGAGTCTTTTTGTAGGTCATAGGAACTCATTAAAAATCTATTCTCTTAAAGAAATGCAAATTAAAGCTTCTCTGAGGTACCAGCTCACACCTCTCAGACTGGCCAATGTGACCAGAAAGAATAATGAACATTGTTGGAAGGGTTGTGGGAAATCTGGGACATTACTGCATTGATAGTGAAGCTGTGAACTAATCCAACCTTTTTGGAGAGCAATTTGGAACTATGTCCAAAGGGCAACAAAAATGTGTATACCCTTCAATTCAGCAATACCACTACTGGCTCTATACCCTGAAGAGATGATAGAAAAAGGGTAAAGACATCACTTATACAAAAATATTCATAGCAGCCCTGTTTGTGGTGGCAAAGAATTGGAAATCAAGTAAATGTTCTTCAATTGGGGAATGACTTAGCAACTGTGGTATATGTATGTCATGGAACACTTGTTCCGTCAGAAGCCAGGAGGGATGGTAATTCAGGGAAGCTTGGAGGGATTTGTATGAACTGATGCTAAGTGAGATGAGCAGAACTAGAAAAACACTGTACACCCTAACAGCAACATGGGGGCAATGCTCAACCTTGATGGACTCGCTCATTCCATCAGCGCAACAATCAGGGACATTTTGGGGCTGTCTGCAATGGAGAATGCCATCTGTATCCAGAGAAAGAACTGTGGAGTTTGAACAAAAACCAAGGACTATTAACTTTAATTTAGAAAAAATCCTGATATCTTATTGTCTGATCTTGTTATCTCTTACTTTATGTTTCTTCTTTAAGGATATGATTTCTCTCTCATCACATTCAATTTCAATCAATCTATACCATGGAAACCATGTAAAGACTGTCAAATTGCCTTCTGTGGGGGGTGGGTTGAAGGAAGTAAGATTAGGGAAAAAATTGTAAAACTCAAAATAAATAAAATCTTTAATTACAAAAAAATCCACTCTCCCAACATGTAGGCTACATGCCAAATAGCTGGCTTTCCCTTCTAATATATTAAAAACACTTAAGACAAAGTGATTACTTTCTCCCAAGGTTCCCATAATTTCTGTTATTACTCCAAAACAGCAAGTTCTTTCCTGTTCAAAATTAGGTCAAAATTACACTGTGACGACATTTCTCTTTTTTTCATCTTCTCCTCTTTAAAAAAATGAAATTAGCATTAGACCAAGTGAATAATTTAATTTTTGATCCCTTTTAAGCTGAGATGGAGCTCTCTTAGAGACAATCACCTACCATCATCATCACCATCATCATCTTTATCATTATTATTTCATTATTCCATGGCAGATATGCAAGCTGTCTAAATTGATTACCCATTTCCTCCTTCCAGTTAGGTGATCTGGTTTACTCCTACAACACTGTGGTTTCTGTTTCTCCTCATGATAATCACCTAAATGCTCTTCCTCAGGCCTCCTTCCTCCCTTTTAGTTAGAAGCAAATTGGAAACATTAGTTCTTTTCATTCATCCTTCATGCTATGAGTAATGAACATATCACTAAGGCAAAACTATAAAGAAAAGTAAGGGGTTACACATTTTCCAATTCCATAATATGTACTAGACATTGTACTAAGACTTTTACAAATATGATCTTATTTAATCCTACCAACAATTATGGGAGATATTTCTGGAAAATGGGAAGGGAATGAGCATTTATAAAGAAATGCAAATTACTACTACATGACTTTGTGTTAAATACTTTACAAATATTATCTCATTTGATCCTCATAACAACACTGTAAGATGGGTGCTATTACATCCCTATTTTATAGGTGAGGAAACTGAGACCAACAGAATTTAAATGTCTTGCCCAGGATCACACAGTTAGTATCTGAAATCCATTTCTAATTCAGGGCTTCCTGACTCCAAGTTCATCATTCTATCCACTGCATCACCTAATGATCTAATGTATTATATATAAAAAAAAGTATACCTCTTAACACATATCTGGATAGTTTTGAGCTCTCTACTGCCTTTGGTATATACATATACATATATATATATATATATATATATATACACACACACATATATATATATATACAAATATATATATATATATACACATATACATTCACACATATATTCACACAAACATGTATACAGACACACACACACATATATATATATACACGTATATTCACACATTCGTGTATACAGACACACAGCAGTTTTCTATCTCCCCCTCCAATTTGAATTTAAAATTTTCATCATCAAATTGTCAGATTTCTTTGGAAATTATATATATAGTTCAATACATTTTTAATGTTCTTAATTCATGCTCAAATATCCATTTTTCCTGTACCCCAATCCATCTTTTTTCCTAGTCCAAAAATCAAAATCATTTACCCTCTTAGCACTTTCCAAATCTGCCTTTCTCTCCTCAATCCCACTTTCAATCTGCAAACCCAAGGTATGGATCCTGGCTTCAGACTTCTTAACTTTGAGGGTGGCTAGGTGGAGCAGTGGATAGAGCACTGGCCCTAGAATCAGGAGTACCTGAGTTCAAATCCAGTCTCAGACATTTAATAATTACTTAGTTTTGTGGAACTTGGGCAAGCCACTTAACCCTATTACCTTGCAAAAAAAACTAAATAAAAAAAGGAAAGACTTCTTAACTTTGCTCTCTAGGTCTTTTATGAAAGCATCATTTGTTTTGTCTTTATAAATTACTAGAAATGATCAATAATCATCAGTTTTAGCATATCTTAACTGATTTTCCATCTCATCCCAGATACATTCCAAGGGAAGACAATATGCTTCCTGTTATTTATGCCAGTTCAATATACAGTCACCTCAGTAACCCACTAGCAAGGAATTGACATCTATTATGCTCTGTCTTTTCCTTCTTCTGACTAGTACTTATGTAGAGGAACCTGAGTCTCATCATCTTTTTATGGAGCAGAAGAAGCTACTTTGTTTAGAGGGTCCAGCTTCAACTTCTCTGAGAAGAACCTGTTACATATTTTTGTGGTAGGACCTTTCCTGTTTTATGTAGATTGGGCAAAAAGTCTATCCTTGGAATTTGATTATTCCCTAAAGAATAGGACTTGAATTACTGAGTTGAATTCTTGCACTTGGAGGCTTAAAAGACTCAGTCTAAGGGAAATTGGTACTGCTAAAAAAACAATTCCCATTACCCTATGAAAATGGCTTCCTGGCCTATTTTTGTTTTGGTTAATGTAGAAGTGAAGAGAAATAGGATTTTATTTTGAATTTAATCAAGAATTTTATCTATTTAAATGCCATTTTCAGTGAAGTTGTTTTATTGCATTTATGATCCACCATGTTTCTTGATCTAATCCTGAGATTGAGCCATAGAATTATGCTAAATTAAGTCCAGCCAAGAATAAGTTCCAAAGTTTTAAGATGAAGGTATTGGAAGCAGTTGCTATGGATTGTTCAGAGCTTGATCAGACATCAAATATACCAAAGATATCCATTGCATCTTGGGCCATCACCAGTCATCTCAACTTTTTTCTTGCTAGTGGACTTTAATTACTATGAAAGAGAGAGAGAGCAAGCAATACTGATGACTTTGAACTTCTCTCTCTCTCATTTAAGTCTAATTCATGTGTCATTGTTTCCCTTCAAAAACAAAGGATAAATACCAATGTATGTAGTACTTTGAAGATTGTAAAACAATTAAAATTAAATTTTAACTTTTTAAATTAATCAAAATATGCCTTTTCACCTTCCTACCTCTTCCCTCTCCTTATTTTACCATTGAAGAAACCTAGGCAGACAATGACTTTCTGGGAGTCAAACAGCTATTAGGTATCTAAGGTTGGATTTGAATTTGTCTTTCTTACTCCAAGCCCAGTGCTTTATCTGCTCTACTGACCTACCGTTAAACTCTAATGGCTTAAACTGCTCTAAGACTTTTGGGACACTCTGGGTCACCCTGAGTCAAGTAAGAGAAAAATGTTTCTTCTTGTTCCCCAAAAGTCAATTTCTGTTTCCATGAAGCATTTCATTTTTATTAGTTTACTTGAACATCCATCCTTTTTCCATTACTGATTGATATGACTTTTCATATAGAACCTTAGCTGTGAGCATGATAAGATCCATTCTAGTATCTTAACTAGTCTAAATTAAATTTTTCTTGGGTAGAAACTGGATGAAGTATAAGTTCAGGAAAGCAGTGCCCATGAAAGTATTGAGGTTGTTTTGTTTTGTATTGTTTTTCTTCCTTTATGGATGTTTAGAGATGTGAGCCCTGGATGGAACAAGATGTGCTTGTGGATCTTTGACTTCCCTCTGCCCTGTTTCCATCCCTGAGTTTTCTTGAGAATGTGTATGTTACAATTTAGATACCTTCCTAATGATCGTATAATATAATAAGTAGGAAATGCTCATTTTCCTGGATATTAAATAAAATAAACTCCAATTGCAGCCTACTACTGATTTGACCTTCTCTGTGATTATCAATATGTTATCCTATTGTTAATCCTCATTAATTGCATGTTAAACACTAGGTCATATGTTTATTATTTTTTCATTTCAGAATAGAACAATATGGTTGGCCTGCATCTTTTTCTTCTTTAAAACATGTTTAATGATTTTTTTCCTAGTGCTAGGTGCTTTAGTTTACTTATGACTTTTCTTCAATTTGTAAAAATATGTCACTATAATTCAAAATTCCCCAATTAACATTACTTCTACTTTCAATTCCTCATCAGACTAGTTCACTGCGTTCTGGCTTTTCTTTACAATGAAAGCATTTGTTAATTTATTAACCCCAAATAATTGTCATGTTCACTTACAATAAACTGTGTAGTTTGTGCCCTACTCTCAGATATCTTGGAATTTGTTAGAGCATAAAACTAAATGATTTTTAAAATTAAAAAGGCAACAAATTCTCCATATGTTTGTCTTTTTCAGTATGTTCAAATTATTTTGAGAATATTAAAAATCAGATTTCCTGGCTTCTTTTTCCTCTGTGAAATCTAGGACAACTGTTTTATTTTAACATCACTGAGACTTAATCTTCTTATTAGGAAATGAAAAGGGAACCAGATTTTATAGCTTTATTTCTAAAATTTTATGATTCTCAAATGTAGAAGGTATGTAAAATGTGTTAGAACATTATAAGCCATTTAGCTGAATACCTTTCTTCCATCAGGAATTTAAATATCCCTAACATGTGGTCATATAGCATATAGTCAGTCTCTCTCTCTCTCTCTCTCTCTCTCTCTCTCTCTCTCTCTCTCTTTCTCTCAATGTCTCCAATGATGTGGAGTTCACTATATTTTAACATTTAACAATTAAAATCCTATGAGACAACCCATTTCATTTTTAATAGTTACAATGAATAGAAAAATTTTCCATTATATTGAACTAAAGCCACTTAGTGCCTTCAATTCATTGGTCCTCACTTTTAGGATTTAGAGTTGGAAAGATCCTTTGAGACATCTAATAAAAACTTTACAGATATCATTTTGCTTTATACTTACAACTATCCGGAGAGGGTGATTTCTAGACTACCAGACCATACTGGTTGCTCTCATCTGGAGGCACTCTGATCTATTTCTGTTCTTATTAAAACATAATGATTAGCACTGGGCACAATACTATAGGAGTGCCTGACCAGGTAGAGCACAGTGGGAAGCACAAACTCCCTTGCTCTGTAAACTATACTTATTCTTACATTATATTTATAGTGTATTCAATTAAAAATGTAATTTGCCCAAGCTTACAAAGGTAGTAAATGTCAAAGATGGCATATAATGAAAATAATATAATAAATAGAGTATTGTTGGGTCTTTTTAATTCAATTTTATTTTCAGGATTTCATGATGTTCCTCTCATCTTCCCTTCCCCACCTCCACTGAGAAAGTAAGAAAGATAAAATCCCTATAAATATATATAATCAAACAAAATAAATTTCTGCATAAATACATATATGTATATTGTATATGTATATATATACATACACATATATTTATATAAAAACATGAATATATTCCTCAAGCTGCACTCTGAGTCCAACAACTTTCTATCTGGAAGAGAGTGCCTTGTTTCATCATGAGTTCTGTTTAGTTATTGTTTTGATCAAAGTTCCTGTCTTTCAAAATTGCTTGTCTTTCCTATATTGTTGTTACTGGGTAAGTTGTTCTCCTGATTCTATTCACTACACTTTTTACATCAATCCCCACAAGTCTTACCAAATTTTTTTGAAACCACTCCCTACATCATTTTCTTATAGCATAATGATATTTTATCATATTTTAATAGCTTTTCATATACTTTTCATATTCTTTGTATAACTTTTCAGTCTTTCCCCATTTTAGGGGCACATACTCAGTTTCCAATTTTTTTTGCCAACACTTAAAGAGCTATTATATATATTTTTGTACATAGGAATTCTTTTCCTATTTATTTGATCTTTTTTGGGTTGGAGGTATTGCCAAATCAAATTATGCATAGTTTAATAATTTAGGGAGTATTGGACATAGAATTTGAAATTCAAATCTTTCCTCATATACTTACTATGTGACCTGGGAAATGTGTCTTAACTTTAGTCTCCTTAGATATTGAAGCTGTAGTTGACATACATACATTCTATTAAAATATAGATATATTTCCTGTATAGCTTTGTTTTTCTTATTTCATATAGTTGACAGATCCTTGAAAGAAAAATAAATAGCTTTCATCTTCTTGGAAACTCCTCAGAGTGCTTAGTAGACACTTGATAGATAATGGTCTAATTCACTGAAATATTCCAATTCCTACAATATTACAAACTTATTCTTTTTGTCTTTGTCTTTTTCATTTTCAGATTTCCACAAGGTGGAGGTTGCCATATCTTTCCTTCTGAACCTTATGTCAGGTGAGTTAGGCATTTCTTTCCAGTTATCAAACTAATGTAGAAATAGTTCCTTAATCAACAGAAGAACATTATACATATTACTAACAACATGGGTGATGATCAACTTAGATGTACTTGCTCAGTACATGTAATAATCAGGGCCAATTTCAGGGGTTATGAGAGAAGAATCAGATCCAAAGCTTATTATTTTCAATTTTTAACAGTTGTGTTTCATAATTTTGCCATCTCTAATATTTTCTTTTTTCCTTTTGGATCTGATTCTTTTCTCACAACACATTAAATTTTGATCTACACTTATCATGGATGCAAATGTAAAACCTCTATCAGATTTCCTTCTGTTGGGGGGAGAAATTGAGTTGAAATTTTAGGATTCTATATTATATTTGATACAAAACCCAGTAATTTTGTTGTCTCTTTGTCTATACCTACTTATCTAATTTCTTTTCCATCTTATTATGTTAGTTAGCATTTCTATAACTATATCAAATAATAATGTTGGTAACATATATCCTTGATTTGCTCTTGAATGTTTTTGGAAAGGCTGTTAGCATTTTTCTATCATAGATAACTATTTACAATTTTAAATACAATTTATTCTTATACTTTAATTTATTTATTTATTATTATTATATAAATATTTTATTTGTTTTCCAATTACATACAATGGTAGTTTCTACCCATCAGTTTTTTTGCAAGGTTTTGAGTTTAACAATTTTTCTTCCTCCCTCCCTTCCCTCCTCCCTCCCTTCCCCCCCTTCTCCCCCCAACAGAAGGCAATCTGATAGAGGTTTTATATTTGCATCCATCACTGACAGATAAGTAGCTTAGTAAATAGAGAACTGGACCTCAGATCCTCAAGATTCATCTTCTTAAGTTCAATTCTGGCCTTGGACACTTACGAGCTGTGTGATTCCAGGCAAGTTATTTTAATCCTGTCTGCCTCAGTTTGTCATCTGTAAAAGGAACTGGAGAAGGAAATGGCAAACTAAGAAAACTCCAAGAAAATACAGCTGAAGAACAACAAATGTTGCCATTGCCTCCTTCAGTCATGGATAGCACTTAATGCCTGCCTATACAAAGTGACAAGGTTAAAGAATAGAATCATACTAATTTTAATATGGTATGATTAAGTTTTGGATTCAATTACTCAATTCATTGAAGGGGTTCAAAATCATTTATTTTCTAACATTGTGTGTATATTTACCCTATGATCCAGCTACATATCTTGCTATTTCTCACATGCAACTGTACACCTATCATTTCCTTTCCTTTGAATTAGTTATCCCATATACCTGGAATGACCTTTCTCCTCACCTCTACCTTTTGTTTCCTTGTCTTCCTTCAAAATTCATCTCCAGTTTCATAGTCTACAGAAAGCTTTCCCTGATCCCACCAGCAGTTAGTTCCTTCCCCTCCGAGATTACTTTACATCTACTCTGTATATATCTTATATGTGTCTTGTTATTTACATAGCATCTTTCCTAATAAAAGTGAATATAGGAACTGTTCCTGCCTTTCTTTGTATCTCTAGCACTTACTATAGTGACTTCACTGGTCCAAGATTGTGCCATACTCTAGCAAAAAATATTACCCTTGTCATTTACTATGTATTTTATTAGATCATAAACCCTTTAAGATCAAAATCTATGTCTTATTTATCTTTATATCTTGTGGCTCATTTAACACAGTGTTTTGCACAAAATTAGTCCAATGCTATCAAAATGATATTCTAAAACACAAATCTAATCATGGCACTCCATCAAATATATTCTGTGACTCCGTATTGTCCTTAGGCTAAATGCATAATTTTCAGTCCATAATTTTTTAAGCCTGCCACAGATTGCTTCCCATCTAACTTTTTCTATCCTATATCTTATAATTTTCTTCCTGCTTTTTTTTCATTCATGCTGGCCCTTGCACAACAGTCCATCTCCCATTTCCATTGTACAAGTGTTCTTCCATATTTGAAATTCATTCCCCTCTCACTTTCATCTCTTAGGACCTCTAGCTTGCTTCTAAGTAGTGGTCAAGTGTCATCCCCCACAAGATTTGCCACCTCAGTTGCTACTTCCTTCTTCCTCTTGGAATACTTTCTATAACTTTGCATATATGTTGTTTATATATCTGATATATATACCTCCTCCACAACCCACATAAGAATATAGATACTAGATTTTATTTTTCAGTTTGTATACCTAATGCCTGGCACACATTATACACTTAAAATTATTTATTTAATTAAATTTAATTGGATTATCAATTGTCTTTCTCTCATGTGTTCTAGAATGATTTCCTCTGGAGGGCAGTACTATAGTCTTGGCAGAACTGAAGGTCTTTTCCTGAAGTTTAAAATATTCCTTTCTATTATCTGGTTTCACATGATTCTAGTTACATCCCAACAAGGTAAGAGATAATTTTTTTTTGCACATCCTTTTAAACATGAAAATAGAAAGTTTCGGGAAAAGAAAAAAGTAAAATAAATAAAATTCTAATTTTAAAGAATAAGTTGAACATGGTTAATATGGAAATGTTTTGCATAGCTTCATATTTATATAGATATATAGATATAGATATAAATTTGGTATCATTTCTTGCCTTCTCACTGAATGGGAAAGGGGCAGGAGGTAGGGAGAGAATTCAGAATTGGAAATTAACATTAAAAAAATAAGTTGAGGAAGAAAATTAAAGAAGATTAAGTTCTCCTAGGAGATATACATAAGAGCTTTGAAAACCATGAAGTACCATGGAATTGTACATTACTGTTACTATGAATTATATATTATTAAAAGAAATTATTTAAAACACAGATAAAACTCTACTTGACCACAATGAGAAACCTAACTGGATAAACCAGAAAACTCTCTCCTTGTGAATCATTAACTAAATAAATGAAGAATTATTCAATGAGGGAGACCCAAATTTCAATACCATAGAATGTGAATTTTACAGGATCTATGAGACTTTTATGGTTGGTGGGTGCAGCGCTTGCTCCCATTATGTCATTCATTTTGTATGTGGTCAGCAATATAATCATTGTTGAATCAATAAAGAAGAATAAAACCCAAAACCCAAAGTCCTTCAAAGACTTTAAAGTGTAGCTACTGAGGAAGATAGATGGTACAGTGGATAGAGTACTGGTCCTGGAGTGAGGAGGACCTGAATTCAGATCCAGCCTCAGACACTTAAATAATTACCTAGCTATGTGACCTTGGGCAAGTCACTTAACCCCATTGCCTTGAAACTCCCCCTTCCCCAAAAAATATTGTTAGGGGCAACAGCCAAGATGGTGGAGAGAAGTCAGTCATTTTCCTAAGCTTTCTCCAGCTTCCCTCAGAAACAATTTTAATCAAGCCTCTAAATGAATTCTGGTGTCACAGAATACACAAAAAAGGCAGATTGGAGCATTTTCCAGCTTAAGATATCTTAAAAGGAGGTCAAGAAAGGTTTGTATCACCCAGGTTGACAGGGAGCATTACTTAATGCAAGGAGCAGAGACCAGCACAGATGGGTGTGGAAAAAGTCAGTGGGAGTCTCCCAGCAAAGACAAATTGTACAGGATCCCCTTGGTCCTGGCTTAATAGGCCAATATCACCCTAGGCAAACTGTGTGAACTCTAATATTGGTACCTATGGCAATTGAGAACCCTAAAACCTCTGTGCAGCCAGATGACTGTGCCAGGTAAAGCAAGCCACTAGTATTAGAAACCATGGAAAGTCTGTGAGCAGGTCACTCCCCTAACACAAAAAACTTGGAACAGTGCCCCCTGTGAGCCAGAAGACTGTTCAAAATGAGTTTGAAAAGTCAGAGAAAAGCTCTGACCATAGAGAGCTACTTTATCATATTAGAAGAGGGCAACAGAAAAATTACTACATGTGAAGTCCCAGAGGGGAATGTGAGTTGGCCTCAAGTCCAAAAAGACTTCTTAGAAGAGTTCAAAGACTTTTAAAAATCAAGTAGAAAAATTGGGAAAAGAATTGCAAGAGAAATTTAACAGCTTGGAAAAGGAAACAAAAAATAACTAGAGAAAACAATTCCTTTAAAAATATAACTGGGCAAATGAAAAGAAAACAACTCTAAAAAATAGAATTTATGTGCTATCTCAAATATATATATATATATATATGTATATATATATATATTTAAGGATATGATTTCTCTCTCAATTTTGATCAATGTATAGCATGGAAACAATGTAAAGACTATCAGACTACCTTTTTTGGGGGGGTGGGAGGTGGGAAATGAGATTGGGGAAAAATTTAAAAATTCACAAAACAATAAAAAAATAAAATTTATCAAATGGAAAAAAATCTATTGAAAAATCACCACTTAAAATGCAATTGGGGGTGGCACAGTAGATAGAGAACCAACCCTGGAGTCAGGAGGATCTGAATTTAAATTTGGCTGCAGACACTTAATAATTACCTAGCTATGTGTCAGCCTCATTGTCTTGCAGAAATCAAAATCAAAATCAAAATCAAATCAAATCAAATTCAATTAGGCAAATGAAAAAGGAGACATAAAAATTAACTGAAGAAAATAATATATTCACTATAATTGGGCAAATGGATGCTAATGACTTTGAGACTTCCTTATTTGTCAATAATCAGTCAAGCAAAACCCCAAAAGATTTAAAAATAAAAAAGTGTAAAATACAACATTAGAGAAACAACTGACCTAAAATAGATTCTGGAGAGATAATTTTAAGATTATTGAACTACCTTAAAACATGAGCAAAAAAGGAAGTTGTCAAGGAAAAATTGCACAGTTATCCTAGAAACAGAAAGTAAATTAGTCATTAAAAGAACCTCCTGAAAGAGCTCCCAAAATGAAAATTCCAAGGAATATCATAGTCAAATTCCAAAATTATCAGGTCAAGGACAGGAAGCTAGAATTACACAAGACTTGGCATGATCAACATTAAAAGAGTGAAGGACCCATTCAGGAGGGCAAAGAAATTTGGACCAAAACCAAGAATTAACAACCCAACAAAACTGAGAATACTCTTTCAGGAAAAAAAGATGAACATTCAATGAAAAAAGGAGACTTTCAAATTTTTCTGATTAAAAGACAATTGAATAAAAATTTGATCTCTAAATATATAATTCAAGAAACATATGAAAAAGGTAAACAGTGGAAAAGAAAAAGAATATTATTCAATAAGATTAAGCTGACCAAGGAAAAGTAGATTAAATATTATTTGGAAATTAACTAAAATAATTTTAAAGAATGAGTGAATCAAACAACAAATCATGGAAATAATAATTCCAATAATTTCATCCAATAATGAAATAACTTATCAAAGCTTATGGGGTGCAGTCAAAGCAATCATGAAAGCAAATTTTATATCTCTAAATGTGTACATGAATAAAACGGAGCAAGAGGAGGTCAGTGAATTAGGAATGCAATGAAAAAAGCTAAAAAATAGTAAATTAAAATTTTCAATTAATAACAAATTAGAAATTCTGAAAATTAAAGAATAGATTAATAAAATTAAAAGCAAGAAAACTGTTATACTAATAAATAAAACTATGTGTTGGTTTTATGAAAAAAATTAGTTAATTTAATTAATTAATTAATTTATATATTTATTTATTAGGTTTTTGCAAGGCAATGGAGTTAAGTGGCTTGCACAAGGCCACACAGCTTGGTAATTATTAAGTGTCTGAGGCCAGATTTGAACTCAGGTACTCTTGTGCTCTATGCGCTGTGCCACCTAGCCGGCCCCTGATTTTATTTAAAAAAAAGAAAGAAAATAAAATTACCAGTATCAAAAATGAGAAGGGTAAATGCACCACCAATTAGGAAGAAATTAAAGTAATAATTCAGAAGTATTTTGCTCAAATATATGCCGGTAAATCTGGAAAACCAGGTGAAATAGATGAATATTTACAAATCCATAAATTTCCCAGATTAACAGAAGAGGAAATAAAATATTTAATCCAATTTCAGAAAAAGAAATTGAACAATCTATCAATGAACTCCCTAAGAAAAAAAATCTCCAGGGCCAAAGGGATTTACTTGAGAATTCCTCTAAACATTTAAAAAACAATTTCAATTCTATACAAATTATTTGAAAAAATAGCTGAAGAAGGAGGTTGATCAAATTACTTTTATGATACCAATGTACTGGAAGAATCAAATAGAGAAATAAAATTATAGACCAATTTACTTATTGCATACTGATGCACATAAAATTAAATATAAATAAATAAAATATTAGCAGAGATTACATGTTATCACTAGAATAATGCACTGTGATCAGGTAGAATTTATACAAGCAACATAGGGCTGTTCAATATTAGGAAAACAATCAGCATAATTGACCAAATCACTAACCAAGCTAATAGAAATCATATTATTGTCTCAATAGTTGCTGAAAAAGCTTTTGACAAAATAAGACATTCACTCCTATTAAAAACACAGGAACATAGGAATAAATGAAGTTTTCCTTAAAATAATAAACAATATCTATTTAAAACCATCAGTAAACATTAAATATAATGGGGATTAGCTAGAAGAATTCCCAATAAGATCTGGGGTGAAACATGGATGTCTATTATTGCTACTATTATTCAATATTGTATTAGAAATATTAGTTTTAGCGATGAGAAAGGAAAAAAGAAATTGTAGGAATTAGATGATATGATGGTATACTTAGAGAATCTTAGAAAATCAAATAAAAACTACATGAAACAATTAACAACTTTAGCAAAGTTGTAGGCTATAAAATAAACTCACATAAATCATCATCATTTCTGTTTATTACCTACAAAGTCCAGCAACAAAAGATAGAAAGAGAAATGAAAGTAACTGTAGACAACATAAAATATTTGGGAGTCTACCTGCCAAGACAAACTCAGAAATTACTTTTCATACATATAAAGTCAAATCTAAATGATTGGAGAAATGTCAGTTGTTTATGGGTAGGCAGAGGTAACATAATAAAAATGACAATTCTATCTAAATTAAACTACTTATTTCGTGTCATACCAAACTAATGAAAATTCATTTTATAGAGCTAGAAAAAAATAGCAACAAAATTCATCTGAGGAACAAAAGGTCAAGAATATCACAGGAATTAATGAAAAAAAATGCAAAGGAAGGTGGTCTACCCATACCAGATCTAAAACTATATTTTAAAGCAGCAGTCAGCAAAACAATCTGGTACTGGCCATAAAAATAGAGTGGTGGATCAGTAGGATATATTAGATACAAAAGAAACAGTAGTAAATGACCATAGTAAGCCTGATAAACTGAATGACTCCAACTTCTGGGATAAGAATTCATTCTTTGATAAAAATTGTTGAAAAACTGAAAAACATTATGGCAGAAAGTAGGCCATAGACCAACATCTTACAACCTATACTAAGATAAAGTTGAAATGGAAATAGTTTTTAGATATAAAGGCCTAGATGATACTATAGGCTTATGAAACCATGTCAATTAGAAGAAAAAGGAAAAGTTTATCTATCAGATCTATGGAGAGGGGAAGAGTTTATGATCAACAAGAGATAAAAGAACATTATAAAATGCAACATGGACATTTTGATTACATTAAATTTAAAAAAGTTTTGACCAAATAAAACCAATGCAACCAAGATTAGGAGGAATACAGAAAACTCAGAAAAAAAAATTTATTGTTTCTGATAAAGGACTAATTTGTAACATATATAGAGAACTGAATCAAATTTGTAAGAATACATGTTGATAAATTGTCAAAGGATATGAAGAAGCAGTTTTCAGATGAAAAAACTAAAGGTAACTATAGTTACATGAAAAAATTCTGTAAATCATTTAGAACTTTAAAATGGCAAAAAAAGAAAATGATCAATGTTAGAGAGGATGTGGGAAAAGTGGGACACTAGTTTGCTGCTAGTGGAGTTCTGAACTGATTCAACCATTCCGGGGAGCAATCTGGAACTGCATCACTACTAGGTTTTTTTTGTCTTTTAGTTTTTGTAGGGCAATAGGATTAAGTGATTTGTCCTAGGTCACATAGTTAGTAAATTTCAAGTGGCAGATGTGCACTCTGGTCTTCCTGACTCCAGGGCCAGTGAGTCTAACCTCTTTACCACTTAGCTGTCCCCACTACTAGGTCTCAATCCCAAAGAGATAATAATAATAAAAAAAGGAGAAAAGACCTACATATACAAAAATATTTATAGCAGCTCTTTTTTGTTGAGCAAAGAAGTGGAAAATGAGGTGATGCCCATCAGTTGGGGAATGGCTGAACAAATTATGATATGTGAATATGATGGAGTACTTTTGTTTGATAAGAAATCAGGAGCAGGTGAACTTAGAAAAGCCTGGAAAGACATGCACTAGCAATCTCTTTGGTACTTCAGCAACCTTCACAAATTATTATTCAATTTGGATCAAATGACATCATTTTACTGAGCCTCCTAAAGCCACTAAAAAATAAATGAATGAAATTGTCTATTATTGACCAGATCGTGATGTGTAGATAGAAATATAGTTCATAAATCTGCTCTATCAGTACATATATCTTGAAAAGTTGCTGCATATGTACATTGAGATTGATCCAGAAATGAATGATTCCTGAAGCAAAGGCCTGTTTTTTTTTCCTAGTGGTGCTCAATCACAGAGAATCCAAGTTTCAATTTTCCAAAAGGGAAATAATAAAGATAATATTACTATGGGAGAATTTTTTTTTTTATCAAAAGTCATATAGTAAGTGGGAGGAATATTAGGTTGGATCTGCATAATGCTAAGAGATCTTGGAGGAGGAGCCAGAACATTAGGTGGATTCCCTTTATAAAAAATTCATTGGAAGTTATGAATAAGAGTTAAAAAAGATGAGAAGAAATGAGTGGGGTACAACCCACATTTAAGATAGCACCTAATTTGATGAAATCATGGTAAATTCTTGCTACATGTAATGCATTATGCTGCACCTAGGGATAAAAAGATGCTGAACCTAAAGCTTGAAGTCTTTTAGGGGGATGATATATGAATAAATAAATATAAAAATTAATTTGTAATAAGTACAAGATTAGAAGTAAAAGATTGGAGAGGGAAGACTCACATATGATTGGGGTTAGGGAAGACTTCATGGAAGAGGTGTCATCTGAACTAATCTTAAAGGAGGAGAATGATTTTAAGAACCAAAGAAAGATAAAAGTTTATTCTAACTACAAAGAATGGGGGCGGGGGGGGGGAGGTGGGTGATATGCATAAATGTTTAGTGACAGGAGGAGGCAGAGGAGATTAGTAGAAATACATTTTGACTGGAACATAAAGATAAGATGAAGTGAGATTCAAATGGGAGTGTTCACAGTGTTCATATTTAATTTTGAAGACTATTGGGAGCAAGAATATGACTTGATCATATTAGAAAAATCACTTTGCAGCTGCATTAAGGATGAATTAAGAAGAATAATAACTGGCATTAATATGGTACTTTACATATATACTTTCGTTCAAGTCTTACAATCACCCTGTGAAGTAACTAAAATAGTTTACCAAAATGATTTTCTTAAAGTGCAGGTCTGACCATGCTCAATAAATTTCAGTAGCTCCCTACTACCTCTTAGATTAAATAAAGGTTTTCTTTTTTTTAAGCAATTAAAGCTTTCTCAGAGTCCAATTTAACTTTTTATGCACCTTTCACACATTCGAAGGTCTGGTGAAACAGGTCAAACTCAACCCACCCCCTTTTTAATTCAAATTAGTCAAAATCTCTGAATTTGATCATCTTCCATTCTGGCTGTCTCTGATACATGAATGTACTCCTTCCTCCCCCATCTCTTAGAATCCTCATTTTTTTCCAAAGTTCAGCTCAAGCATTATTTTTCTGATCTACCCTTTTTTGAACCTCTAAAAAATTTATCTTCCATTTATTTTGTCTATATTTAAATATGCCCTCGATGTCTTAAGCTCATTAAGGGCAGAAATTATATCACTCCTGTATTTATATCCCTGGTATATGTTGAAAGATTGATATCTATAACTTTGGGCCAAATTTTTAGTCCCCTGTGAACATTCCCACTTGAATCTCCCTTAAATCTCAAGATCATGCTGTCTAAAATTCATCATGTTTTCTCTAAAACCAGGTGTCCGCTGGTCCATAAATATATGTATATATGCATATATGTATATATTTTTATGGATGTGTGTATAATGTATGATATATATATATATATATATATATATATATATATATATATATATATATATATATATATAAATGTACTTTCAACCATGTGTTCTACTTTTTAACTCCAGAGTCCTTACCATTGTTGTTGTTCAGTCATTTCTGACTCTCTATGACCCCATTTGAAGTTTTCTTGCCAAAGATCCTGAGTTAAATCACTTTCCCAGGGTCACTCAGCTAGCAAGTGTCTGAGGCTGAATTTGAACTCAGGTTTTCCTGACTTCAGTCCCCTTGCTCTATTCACTGCTCCAGCTAGCTTTAACAAAATTGCTTTGCATAAAATGGTACATAACTCATGCTATGTATTCTAGTGAGAAACAGACTCTCTAGGGTCTTCAATACTCTCCTAATCTCTGAATCCAATATAAATTTCTCGCTTTTCCTCTGTGATCACCCAGCAATATTTGAAACTTTTTGAAACTTTTATTGAAAAATAAACATTTGGGAGTGGCTAGGGGGCACAGTGGATAGAGCACTGGCCCTGGAGTCAGGAGTACCTGAGTTCAAATCCGACCTCAGACCCTTAATAATTACCTAGCTGTGTGGCCTTGGGCAAGCCACTTAACCCCATTGCCTTGCAGAAACCTAAAAAAAAATAAACATTTGAAATGTTTATCATCTCATCCTAGAAATTGTCTTTCCTATGTGAATTCAAATTCTGCCCTTGGCTCATTAACTTTATAACTATGAGTTTTCTCAGTAGCAGAATGGGAATAATAATGCTTGCATTATTTTATAGGGTTCTGAGGAATGCTCTGTTAACTAACTCTAAAATCATCATGTAAGCTTGAATAAATATTTGTTAATTGATTAAATAAGTGAAAGGGACCAGTTTCAAAATAGTTGAAAACCATCTCTCAAGACACTTCTTGATTCTGAAATTTGGAATAGTACCCTGAAATATATTTTTTATTCTTATGTCTTTTCTTGACATACAATCTATGCAGAGATGGTGGATTTTTAAAATATTTATTTGTATCTTTTTTTTGCAACACCAAATATTCCCACAAAATCCTTTTCTACTCCAATCCACATAACACATAATATATATTGTAAAGACTTTTAAAAGTGTGTGTGGGGGAACTCCACAAAGCTGTAGACTAGTATAAAATATCCCTAAGATTTTTTTTTCAGGCCCTTAAGTGGCCCAGTGGTTAGAGTGACAGGCCTATAGTCAGGAAGACTCATCTTCTTGAGTTCAAATCTGACATTAGATATTTAATAGCAGTCTGAAGGGCAAATCACTTAACCCTCTTTGTCTCAATTTCCTCATCTGTAAAATGAGCAGGAGAAGGAAATGGTAAATCACTCCAGTGTCTTTGCCAAGAAAAACCTAACTGAGGTCACAAAGAGTCAGACAGCTAAAAAGAATGAAATAATCTGGTTTCTTCTGGGCCTATCTTTTGATGCTTTCAGATTTTGCTTCAATTAATAGACCATAATTCATTGAAATCTTGTGCAAACTTGGACCTGCACTAGTTTCTAGGCAGATTTGAAATCTCATTCATTGTGATATTCTGATTTATTTAGTTTGACTCAATTTATGTTTACTATATGACTCATATGCAACTTTATTCTGTTAATGGTTCCTGTTGGTTATTGGAAGGTAGATAAGCATTATCTTTTGTGAGGCATAAAATAAAGTCACAATGGCCATTTATGTTTAGAATCCACACTTATTTTGAAAATTGACAGAAATAGGTTTTGCCTAAAATTGTGTATATATTAGCCAGTGCAATGCCAAGCTAATAACTAACATTAATTTTATCAAGCAATGCACAAACAACAATTAAGCTCTTACTAAGTGGATGAGAGGCAACTAGGAGATTGGCTAAGGACCCAGATTCAATGTTAGAAAGACCCCAGGTCAAGGTCTACTTATGACATCATATGGCTTGGTAACCCCAGACAAATTGAATCATTTTTCAGTGGCCCAAGCAACTTTATAAGATTATAAATTGAAAAATAGATGCCAATATACATTTCCTCTGAGAATCCCCCAAACCAATGAAATCACATGTTGTGTCCAAAAACAAAAAGAAAAACAAAAACACTGCTCTAGGCACCAGCGATTCAAAGAAAAAAATGAGAACTCTCCTGTTCTCAAAGATTTAATTTTGGGGAGCATAGGAGAAGAAATATAATTTATATACTTTTAAGTATATTTATATTTACATACATTTTCACTTCAACTGTTCTGTGAAATAGGTACTGCAAGAATGATTATCAACATTACAAGGAAACTAAACCTCAGGGAAGTTCATTGATTTGCCTAGGCTCACACAGCCCACTGCCTCAACACACATGATTCCATATGGAGTTTTCTTGGCAAAAATACTGGAGTGGTTTATCATTTCCTTCTCTAGCTCATTTAATGGATGAGGAAATTGAGAGTTAAGTGACTTGTCCAGAATTCCACAGCTAATAAGTATCTGAAGCCAGGATTGAACTCGGGAAGATTAAAACTCATCTTTTTTCCTGATTCTAGGCCCATTCCTTTAAACACTGTGCCATCTAGCTTCCAGTGTGACTGGAGTTAAATCCAACTCATTTTCTCTTCAGGACCAGCTCTTTAGTCACTATGGTATAGAACTTCCAGCAAAATCAGGGGCAGTTGTGGTGGGAGCCTGGCTACACTTCTGCACATTATATAAGCCAGCCTTAAAATATTTTCCTTCAACCATGAATGGTTGGACTCTAGAGAAGCATGAAACAAATTACAGGAACTGATACGGAGTGAAGGGAGCTGAACCAAGAGAGAATTGTATACATTAACAACAACATTTTGAGATGATCAACCTTGATGGATACAGCTCTTCTCAGCAGTTCAGAAAGCTAGGACAACCCTAGGAGACAGGCTATATTATCCCCATCCAGAGGAAGAAAAACAAACCAAAACAAAACAACCAAAAAATCCTACAGAATCTGAATGAAAATGTTCACTTTTTAATGTATTTTTTGTATTAATGTATTTTTATGTATTTCTTTCCTATCTCATGGTTTTGTTTTTTTTCATTTAATTGAAAATGACTAATCTATAAATATATATGTTAAATAACAATGTGTATGTACAATATTCACCTGACTCTTCACAGCTGAGGGAAGGAAAGTGAGAAAGGAGGGTGGAAGAAAGTTATGTAACTTAAAAATATGCATAGTGCATGTGGATGAGCATTGAAAAACTTTCATAACATTTAACTGGAAAAATAAAATATCAATTGAAAAAATTGTTTTTCTTCAATCACAGTATAAAGATTTGACAGGAAAAGCAGCAGAACTCCCCCCCCCCCAGCTTTATTGGAAATTTAAAGGGGAAAAAGCTGGGATTGATAAAGGTATTTAGTTTGTACTTAGGTGGGGTAAAAATGGTAATTTGTACAATCAGCTCCAAGAGATAAGGAGAACCTATGAAATCATTTTTGGAATGTCAGGGTGATATAGTTAATTAAGTACAAGGAAGGAAGAAGGAGTGAGATATTTATAGATCAGAATGTGCTGGTTCTTGCATGTGCAGACTTGTCTGAGCAGGGTTGGAGGTCATAAATAAAATCAGTATTTTTCTAATCAGAAGCCAAGATGTCTGTGGAGGTCTTGGATGTCATTCTGTTAATGATCGGATGTTTCTAATTCTACCAAAACCAAAACATCTTTCCTTCCTTCTCCTTTCTTTCTTCTCCCCTCCCTCTTTTCCTTCTTTTTTCCTTTTCTCCTTTTCCTTCCTTCTTCATCTCCATTGACTTTAACTTCAAAATACTGCTGTAGTCATTATCATTTCCTTTTGGGAGAAAGAGTGGGAGACACATGTTACAAGTGTTCTCCATTTCTTAATAGCACATAAATCATAGACTGAATACCATTGGACTGTCTCAGTTCAGATTCTAATTATTGCCATGAAATTTTGATTTTTTCCCCAAAATCTATGTGTTACAACCATTTCAATTACTATTCCTTAATTTTTGTCACAAGCTTTGTCAAAGGCCTATTCCGGCAAGCATTTTTAAATGTCTTTATTCAGGTCTTTAACCAAAGTTTCAAGTGACTCATATGTTATGGATAGAGTTTATTCCTCCACAAAGGACAGGATAAAGATTAAGAGAGACCTGAGGAATGCAAAGTTACTCAGTTGTTTTATTTAATTAACTGCTCCTCAGAAATGCTACCTTAAATGTGCTTTGATATACTTTGATATACAACTAGACTCCTAAAATGAGAAAATAAAAGGAAGTGCATTAATGATGGTTGCAACTAAGATAATCAGATCATTTTTGAATAAGAAAGGAGCTGAGTTTTTTTAAAGGTCTTTAGGATTATGCTATTATTCATTACACTGATGTTCTAATTTTATATCCAAACTTTTTAATGTGTTTTCCTCTATCTAGGAATTTATTCATAGGATGTTCTTTTAGCAAAGTCATTATTAGGTTTCATTAATAGATATGTATTGTACAAAAGAGGACAATGACAACCTATTTTGCTCAGCCCTAGTTAGAGTGCAGCTGATGCTTTGTATTCAGTATGGACATTAGATTTTATTTGACAGATTTGACAAAATAGAGCAAATCCAGAGAAAGAGCAATGTCATTAGAGAACAGGACAATATGACATAGGAGGACTGGTTGAAGAAACTGCAGATGTTCAGTTTAGAAAAGATTTAGGACAGACATGAGGACTGTCAGCTTTTTAAAGAGTTGGGTCAGTTAAATATTGCAGTGAGTTAAGAGTACTGGAACTGGAGTCAGGAAGACTCTTCTTAATTTTAGATCTGGCTTCTGATACTAGTTTTATGATGCTGGGCAAGTCACTTAACCCTATTTGTCTCAGTTTCTTTATCTGTAAAATGAATTGAAGAAGGATATAACAAATTACTCCAGTATTTTTGCCAAGAAAACCCAAAAATAGGGTCATAAAGAGTCAGACAAGACTAAAACAACTCAACAACAATAACCTATGGAAAACTTCTGCTAGGTCTGTCCAGAGGCAATTTTGTAGTACTGATAGAAAGTCATCAATGATGACAGAAAGACCTGAGTCTGATGCAGGGGAAAGATGAAGAGAATTGCGAATGTCAAAACTCGGTGGAGATGTAAATTGACTAGAAGTAGAGAATTATGATTCTAACAGAAACAATTTGTAATCTGCTCAAATTGAGCGGAGATTCCCATTACCATTGATTCATTGGTTATTGTAAAATTTGTATCCTGATCTCCTTATGTTTCACCTTCTACCTAATTCTGGGTCCAGTAGGGTAAGGGAGTTTACCTTTTGCCCTCAGGATTTGAGGCAGGACAAAAAAACCTGGGTTGGACTCCAGCTCAGGGCCTCCAGTCTTCTTTGACCTGTGCTCCAGCCAACAAAGCTTGGCTGTTTTTTTATCTCTCTCTCTCTCTCTCTCTCTCTCTCTCTCTCTCTCTCTCCTTAGACCTTCCTTTGTCTTATAACCTTTTTAATAATTATTTTGTTTTTTTTCCACTCTTGCTTTCCCGAGTCTGAATAATGATTTCTCATAGACAGAACCTAACTCAAGTAACCAATGATTACAAGTCCACATTCAACCCCAGACCCATCCTGGTTATGTGACCTTGGTCAAGTTATTAACCTTTCCAAGCTGTAGGTAGTTATCTAAGACACTAAGGTGCTTTCCTTCATTGGTAGATTGTTTTTCATTGCCTCAGAATTCCCCATACCAATAAATTCATAACTCCAGTCCAAGCCCTACCCTTTTGGTTTAGGAATACCGAGATAGTAACAATGGGTAAAAGGTAAAGGAAGGAAAATTTTTGATTCTGTTGAAATAAATATTTTCAAATAACCAAAGCTGTCCAAAAGTAGAATAATAATAATAATAATAATAATAATAATAACAATAATAATGATAACGATGATGATAATGATGATAGCTAACTCCTATATAGTGCTTCTTCTGGGCCTGGCATTATATTATCTTAGTTGATCTTCACAACAATCCTGGAAGGTAGATACTGTTATTATCTGCATTTTTAAGATGATAAAACTGAGGCAAAGAGGGGGTAAGTGATGTGCTCAGAGTCATATGATGTTTGTCATTCATTTTCAAAGAAGACCATGATGTTATGGTGAATACCATAACAAGCACATGAATTAGTTTTGAGTGAGGGGATGCTATGCTAAGTCACCAGCCTCACTTTCTCCTCCAGAGCTACTGGGTCCAGTAACCAGATATGAATCAGGACAACTGGAGATGGCCTTGTATGCAAGGCGATCAGGGTTAAGTGACTTGCCTAAGGTCACACAGCTAGTAAGTGGCAAGTGTTGGAGACAAGATTCTAACTCCCTTCTTTCTGGTTCCAAGGCCAGTGCTCTATCCACTGTCTCATGGCTAATAAGTGTCTAAGATTCTATTTGAACGTAGGTCTTCCTGACCCTTAGACCTAACACTCTATCCACGGTGATAGCTATTTTTGTTGGTAGTCTTCAAGTGGGACTGGTTGGCTACTTGTTAGAGGAATTATAAAGCAGGATTAATACTTCTTGTAAGAGCTCGACTTAAATGACCTCTAAGGCCCTTTTGTCTCTGATTCTTTTCTTAACACATTTGAATATGCAGTAAAATTTCCATCTATCTGTGATAATTAAGATTAGAACAATTTGAATTAGTTAAAAATCTCAGTTAAGTGATATTTTAAATTTAATGCTATTTTATTTTTCCCCAAAAACCTTAATTTGTCTAAGCCAAGTATAAGCTAAAGAATAAATAAAAATGATTTGTAGCTACCTCTTTTACTATTACCAGTTGTGAAAATTGCATTGTCTTCAATAAAAACTCCTATGTTTGTCTTTTAAAACCTGGCCCCATCCTGGCCCCAATTTACTCATCCAACTTGATTATATATTACTCTCCTTAGAGTCAGCCTTTTCTCTAGTCCTCCCTCATGACCCTTAATCTCCTGTGACTGGAATATATTTCCTTCTCAACTCTACTACATCCAAACCCTCACTTTAATTTTGTATTCAAATCCTGCCTTTTCCATTAAAATTTTCCCTGATCACCATCTGCTAATGCTCTCTCATTAAATGTGCATATCTACACATATATTTGGGTGAAACCAGAGCTGGGACAGCTGAACTGGCTACTAGAGTTCGGTTCTGCCTATGAGGAATCATTATTCAGACTTGGGAAAACAGGGGTGGAAATAAAACAAAAATTTATTTAAAAGGTTACAAGACATAGGAAGACATAGGGAGGGGGGAGACAGAGAGAGAGAGAGAGAGAGAGAGAGAGAGAGAGAGAGAGAGAGAGAGAGAGAGAGATAAAAGTAAAAGAACAGCCAACAGCCAAGTAGTGTTGGCGGGGCCATGGTCAGAAGATTGTGACCCTGAGCTGGAGTCCAACCTAGGTTTTTATGTCTTACCTCTCATCCAGAGGGCAAATGGTAAACTCCTTTCCCCTATATTGGACCAGGAATTAGGTAGAAGGTAAAGTCTAAGGAGATCAGATTACAAATTTTACATTAAACAATCCAGTTTGAGTAGATTACAAATTGTTTCTGTTAGAATCATAATTCTCTACTTCTAGTCAATTTACATCTCAAGAGTAGGTGGTAGTCAATTTACATCTCCACTTCATTTTTCCCCTGTATCAAACCCACCCAGGGACACCAAAAATGTTGCTGGAGAAATTGGGGTGAGGAGACCCAGTTGTGGTTCCTTTTAGGGGTGAAGGACTCACCAATCTCTGATTCAGAGAGGTAAGAAAGGCTAAAACTTTAATTCAAAGGTTGCACAAAAGTTTACAAGTTACTACAAAGAATTCACAGGTTAAGTCCTTTGGAGAAGCAACAAGATAGTGAGTTTCTTAAAGGACAGGCTGATTAGTAGGTGAGGTTAAGAAAGGCTAAGGAGCATAAAAAGAAAAAAAAGGAAAGAAAAGAATCTTAGATCAATACAGATCCAGTCACGTGGCATTGGGGGTCATATTGTTCCAACAGTATGGGCTGGATCATGTGGATCCTGCTTAGAGAAGAGCAAAGTTGAGGAGTGGCTTATCACCTGGCTCCAGGTACTCTCCAATGGGCATGCCACAGAGGCAGTCGCCAAGGAGTGGCTAAGACAGTGTTCACTGAGCCCAAACACCTGCTCCAAAGAGTGTGGCCAAAAAGTAAAGGAGTTTGAACACTGCCCCCCCGCCAACAGTGCAACTCTATTTCTAGAGTTTCCTTGCTACAATGTATATCTATATATGTAAATATCTTTCCCAGTAGAATGTAAGTAGGGCTTGGTTAATTTTTATTCTAGTGCCTAGTCATTAGGCAATTAATTAATTAGGTGCTTAAAATATGTTTTGATGAATTGATTGATCAATTAAAATACTTTTGCTATAATGTTGCTTACAATATTAATTTACACTTTGAAAAACGAGGTTGAGATTTGCTTTGAGGGAAGATAGAGTTGAACTAATTTAAGCTGCATAAAGAAAATCTTCAGGTAAAACTGCATCCTCCTATTCAAAGTATCAGAAGGTCTGAGTTAGTATGTATAAATTTTTAGTTTTTGGTTTGAGGATTTGGTTTGAAGTTAGGATTTGAGATCTGAAGGTTAGGGCTTAAAATTCAGTTTCCAGTACTGTTATTACCCATATCTTCAGAGAAATCCAGTGGGCTATTATAATTAACAAAACTTTGCAAAAAACAAATGCAGCTATCCAATTGTGAAAAGCAGTAAATAAAGCAGCTGGATGAATTTTCCCTCCTTTATTTAAACATAGCATTCTTATTTTATTTCACATAACACCTCCCATTTTGATTCCTCAAGAACATGTCTGATTTCCCTTCCTATGGGAAAGTGAGGTTTATATCTTATCCTTCCTTATATTCCCATGTCACAAAAATCTAGAGACAACTGCAGTTTTTGCCCAACCTGTGGGAGATCCTCCCCAGCTCATATTGGACTGATCAGTCACAGCTGAACACAATGTACCTTGACACAAACATCATTATATGTTACTTGTCTTCTTCAAGAATGAAAAAATGAATACAATAACAACTTGGCAGATTGCACTTGCTAAAAAGAAATTTGTTGAATGAGTGAATATAAAAATAGAATATGTTTCTTTTTAAAGCAGTCAGATAATTCATTATCTTGGAAGATACAAGTTAAGGTAGTTTGACCATAGACCCAAATTAGCAAAGCCAGTTTCAATCATTCAGCAACATAGACGAACCTAAATATAAGAAGCAAATATTGGAGCAAGCATTGATAAAATATTAACTACTCCAGTCCTCCTAAGACCCTCACAATTCTATTTTCAGCAACAGAATTAATGAACTCCTATTTTCTTGTGGGACAAATCATCTCTCAAAATGTATTTGGGTCTGATATACTTTATGCTTACACTTCAATTTTAAAACATTTGTTTAACTGAGAAATTGCTCTTGAATTGTACACAATTATTGACCTTTAGGAAGAGAAACTTTTAATTTCAAATATTGCATCTCATACCACAGTCATCAACATAAGAAGACCATCTCCTAAAGCAAGGAAAGGAAGTATGGCTTTACAGTTGAAGCAGACTTGAAACATATCTCCTTACCTAGATTTATAGAAAGTTAAATTGAAACCCAGAGCACCAGAATATTATCATTCGAAGTCATTGTTGTTGAGTTGTTTCAGATACTTCATTACCCCATTTGAGATTTTCTTGGCAAAGATGATAGAGTGATTTGATATTTCCTTATTCAGTTCATTTTGCAAATGAGAAAAAAATGGTAGACAGAGTTGAATGACTTGTTCTGGCGCACACAGCTAGGCATTGTTAGTCTTAGGTTCTCCTTACTCCAGGGCCAGTGCTCTCTATCGACTTACGCCACATAGCTGCCTTTTCATCTCTTTCTTAAGTCTAAGACAATAAATAATAAATCAAACCCTGATATGTAGTGGTTTCAAAGGTGCAAATGCTCACACTAAAAATTTAATGATCTAATCTTGAGAGCCTATTTGAGCTGGCTCCAGTATATCCTAGACCTATTCCTATTCAGAAAAATCACACAATTGTGTGAAAGATAGATTGAAGTGTAGAGAGAGATGAGTCAGGGAGACCAATGAGAAGGCTATTGTAATAGTCCTTATCTGAGAAATGAGGGCTCTCAGGTGAGCTCTGAGATCTAGCCCCAGAAAGGTGGGCACTGAGGTCTTTTTTTGCTCTTAGGCTCTTTCAGAAGGCCACAGTCCTCTAATGATGATACAGCAAGATTCATCATTACTGATATACAAAGTTCTTTACAAATATTTCTCAGATCAGACAGCTCTCCCCTAATAGTACAACTGAACAAATTGAGCTAGCATTCCAAATTAGTTCCCAATATCTTTGACATCAGTTTGAAAACCCTTAATTTACATTTGTAGGTAATTTCCCTTTGAGAATGATGGCAAGAAATCCCCTATTCAATAGGTTTCTCCTTGACAGGACTAACAATACAAATCTCTTAGACAGGAGGTCAGGCACATCTATATGGCTTCTCTCCTCTGCCTTTATTTAGGGGAGAGAGAGGAGGGGAGAGAATATTAGGGAGGGGTAATACTTCTTTCTGAACTGCAAGTTCCCGAAACCTTCACGCCCCCTTTTCTCCATTACTCTCCTATCCACCTCCAGTCAAGAAAAATCAAGGAAATTATTCTGAATAGCTTCAAGGAAGATTTGGTTAATAGATATTGCTCCCACATTTGACCACCAAGGTCAAAGGCAGGTAGATTTGCAAAGGACCTATTGGAAGTATCCACAGCCTGAATCCCTTGCCTAACTTCCATAGAGACAATACAATAAGAAAGAGTTTGCTATAATAATTCAGGGTACATCTTCAGAGAAGAAGGAGGGGACTAAATTTGGAACACAAACTGTGAGATCCATCATCCCAAATGCCTCTGACTTGTGCTTTAGAGTCCAAATAGTGGCCAGTGAAGAAGCTCTTTTGGCTTGGAAAACTCCAGTCAATCAACAGTCATTTATTAAATACTTATTATGAACCAAGCACTATACTAATCATTGAGAATACTGTTTTTGTTAACAGTGACTTTTTGTGTCCCAATTTGTAGTTTTTGTGGCAAAGATGCTGAAGTAGTTGCCTTTTCCTTCTTTGGTTCATTTTACAAATGAACGAACTGAGGCAAACAGGATTAAGTGACTTGTCCAAGATCACATAGATAGTAAATACCTGAGTCTGGATCTGAACTCACGTCTTCTGATCTACAGTTCCTTAGACAATCCTTACCTTTACAGACAGAATGATTTAATAAGGGTGACAAGATATAATCAACCATGAACATAGAAAGAACCAGAAAATACTTTTGTTGCTACTAGGCTCTCACTCATTATATATGTGACATCTATAAGAAAATAGTAAATCATTCCAGTCTTCTTAATTTTTTTTATTATTTTCACTTAGGTTTTAAGTGATAAAGAGACTCCTGGGAGGAGTGAGGAAGATATATGATACCTGAATGTCTCTCCAGGGCACTGGTGTCACATTCAAATAGAACAGAGACCACTAATCCATACATAAGTATCCCTACTTCCCATCTTTTTGATTTAGCTGTAAAATGTACCATTGCTATGTTTTATCATATTTTTCTTTTTATTCTTAAATATCTCTCAATGTAATTTTACTCTGTTTTGGTCTATGCTCAGGAGTATACTAGGTCACATATGACTGCTTGACATGTCTGCTGAAGGGAGACAGATTAATTAATGTAGTGAGACAGGGATTACTAAAGTTTAATTTCATATCTGCTCCACATCCTTTTGGGGGCCAGAACTCTCAGCATTTTGTCTTTTGCCTATGCTGTTTTTTTGTGCACTTACTTTGGGGAATTTTGCTGGAAGTTCACTGAGTCAAGAACTAAAGTTTTCTTCAATTGCATCACTATTAATCGTTCAATAAATATTAAGTTGTTATGTAATCATTTTTATTGAGCACTAGCAGCATGATATGAGATGATCATAATAGAAACCAGCACCAGAAGGTCTTGCCAAATTAGAATTTGTTTTTATTTACTTACTTGGTTATGTAGCCAAAACCGTCTGCAAATATTCTGTTTTGTAGTCATTCCAGAAGAGCCAATCCAATCACATTTCTACAAAACATACTATTTTGTTTGGGGTGCACTCATTATAAGACTTAGGCATGGTGGCTTGTTTTTTAATCATTTCTCTGTGGAGCATTAATGAAATCCAGAGAAACACTACAACCAGATTACAAAATTTTTGAATTGGGTCAAAAATATTTTCTCATGGGTATAGTAGTATATTTAAAATTTACCCCTGGAATTCATCTCTTTACTTTTCCCTGACAATTAATAAGATTGATAGGTATTGCTATGCCAGTTTTATATCTATGGTGGCAGATAGTTGCTGTCTTCAGTGATGTGATTTAAGGAAGCACATGTGTATCACAAAATATATAGTGTTGAAGCCACTTCACATTTTATGTGATTGTTTATATGATGCCAAAGATCAGGCTGGAAGCTGTTCAGTTTAACATTCAGGTACTGGGTGTACTGAATTTTACACCTTCAGCTATTTAGAAACATAGGGAGTTTTTTGAAATCAAAAAGTGAAAGAAAAACAGATTTAGGAAATTAGTCTCTGGATTTTGCCTTTTGTATTCCACTTTTCAGACCATCAGTTCTTTATGGGTAAAATGAAATAATAACAGTTGCATACTTACCTCACAGAATTGTTGAAAGGAGAGTTCTTTGTAAACCTTAATCTACTGTAAAAATTGCCACTAATAATTATTAATCTATTATTTGGGGCACATAGGTCAAGTCTCTATAGGTTATTAACCAAGCTATCTACAAACTTGGGAGAGCTAGGATGCATAATGGACAGAGTACCTTTCCTGAAGTCAGGAAGACTGAAGTGGTTTGCCATTTTTTCATATATGTGCACATATATAGTAATTGAGAGGCTACTAACAAAGGTCTATACTTGTGTTGTGATATTTGCTAATGTAATAGCATATTCATATGCATGTGCATATATTTATCTATATGGCTATATATGTATACAAATTTAATTCACACATACATATGTATATGAATATCTATGCACATTACTAGACACAGGCAGACAGACAGATGCCTTCATCTGTTAAAAAGAAAACCTTGTTCGGATTCTCATTCTAATTGAAGAGGCAAACTCAGAAAGTTAAAAGTATTTTATTCAACATGGCAAGAAAAAGAACTGAAATTGAGCTGAGACCTGCTTTTATAGACAAATATAAGTGACTTCCTTATAAGAGTAAAGGTATTTTGAATGGATCAGTAATCATAAGGAAGTGGGAGAAGTGTTGCTTTGGTGCCTCCCTAAATATTTTGATTGGTTTTCATTTCAGAAGAGGAGATGAGGTTAGTGAGTATGTGCCATTACCATGCCATTTTATGCAGCTGCCTGCCAGGTACTCAAGTTTAAAAATGAAGTTTTAAAATGGCAACTCCCTGACTGACTCAGCACATTGGTCGATTTCCCACATATCTCTATCTAGGAAGAAATTTCATTTTGTTCATGACCTCAATTGGGGTCCAGCATTTTGACAATATCCTGTACTGATCTGCCATTTCTTCTCCCCATCATTTTGCAAAACTGAGACAAGTAGGGTTAAATGACTTGCTCAGGGTCCCACAGGGTCGAATTTGAACTCATGATTCAAAAACCAGCTCTCTGTGCTACCTAGCTTCAGTTTATCTGCATCTAAATACATGGCTATATTTATAAATATGTAAATGTATATTTATATATATGTTTACTTTATATGTAACATATTTATGTGTGGTATGTAAGTCATGTGCCTATATATAGTTAAATAATGGATGGATGGATAGACAGATAGACTGATAGTTTGCTTGATAGATCAATGACTTTCATTTGTAAGGAGAAAGAGTTACACTAGATAGTTTACAAGGTTCCTTCTAAATCTAAATCTATGATCAGCAACTGGGGAGTAAGACATTCTAGCTCTCATTTCAGGAAGGGATGCCTATCAGAGTTTTTTAACTTCTCACCTGACCCTAACTATCCTAGTTGATCAATTCTGCTAAAACATCCTTCCCCAACTCTCCCTACTACCTAGCCTAATCAGAGCTTTATTAAAAAAATTAAGTTGAAAGTTTATGAATAGAAGCTGAATGAAAGTTACTATAGCTTTATTTGTACATGTGTAGTTTAATCTAAGATTTCAAAAAAAGAAAAATAATTTGCAATCTGATCTGCCCTAATTTCCAAAGAAAAATAAGAAATCACAGATTGTGGTCCCTTTTTTTAGCAATGGAAATTTGTCATCTTTTATTGAGCAGGGTACTCAAAGTTATGACTCACTGGAAATTACAACCAGCTCTTTAGAAGTAATGGTAAGGAAGTTTAGTGAGACAACCAAGGGGAAACAGGTTGGTGATTGGGAAAATATAAGGCATATAGAAAAGTCATTTAGATAGATAGGTATTTTGAGGCAAGGTTGCATATGACAGACCCAGAAACAAGTAGACAAAAACAAAGACTGACAGAGACAGAAACAAAGACAAAAAGAGTGCAAAAATGTGAATAAAATTCAAAGAATTTGGGAACTAAAAGGAAATAAATGGAAAAAATCCTTTTTATTTATAGGAATATCTCTCCTTTGCATTTCCCCCTGGAATGGCCTTACTAACTATAACTGTAATTTATTTTGTTCTGGTTTCTTCCAATTAGAAAAAATCTTCTCTAAGTTCCCTTACTACATAGAACACAAAGGTCCATCTAAGTACTGGGTTGACTTTGACCCTGGGAGATTTTCAATTTTTTTTAATTAGATCTGGGTCAAATCAATGTAATAGAAGAAGGGAGATAAAGGTAAAGAATTTAACTGTTTACTATTTCCAAGTAAGTACAGGGAATACAAACAAAGGTAAAAAGAAAGATAATCTCTAATCTCAAACAAGAAAAGTAACACACTTAAAAGGGAGCTGAGGATGAGAAAGTGGGGAAATAACAGAGGGGACTCTCAGACTACACCTGATTTGAAGTGAATATGAATGACCTGAGAACTTTCCCCAAATGAAAATTAATTTTTATCTATCTATCTATCTATCTATCTATCTATCTATCTATCTATCTATCTGTTTGTTCATTCATTAATTCATTCATTTATTCATTCATTTCTTTCTTTCTTTCTTTCTTTCTTTCTTTCTTTCTTTCTTTCTTTCTTTCTTTCTTTCTTTCTTTCTTTCTTTTTCATCCATATGTACATTGATGATAGCAGGTCTAATACAATTGTCCTAGCTCTCTGAACTGCTGAGAGGAGCTGCTTCCATCAAGGTTGATCATCTTACAATGTTGTTGTTAATGTGTACATTGTTCTCTTCTTTCTGCTCCCTTCATTCAACATCAAATCCTGTAACTCATTACATGCTTTTGTAGAGTACAACCATTTATATAGAACAATAATATTCCATAGTATTTATGTACCATAACTTGCTTAGCCAATTCCCCCAGTTGATGGGTATACCCTCAATTTCCAAATCTTTGCCACTACAAAAAAAAACTTCTATGAATATTTTGGAACATGTGGGACCTTTCCTATTTTTTATGATTGGTTTTATGGTTTTTATTTAATGGTTTTATGATATGATTTTTATGATATGGTCCCTAGAATTGAAATTGCTACATCAAAGAAAACAAACATTTTTATTATTCTTTGGGCATAGTTCCATATTGCTCTCCAGAAAGTTTAGATCCATGCACAACTCTACCAGCAATGCATCAATGTCCCAGTCCTTGTACAACCTCTCCAACATTGATCCTTTTCCCTTTTTCTCATCTTGGCCAATCTGATAGATGTGAGCTGATACCTCATAATTGTTTTAATTTGTATTTTTCTAATCAATAATGATTTGGAGCATTTTTACATATGAGTTTATATGTGTATATATATATATATATATATATATCTTTAATTTCTTCATTTGAAAGCTGTCTATTCATAACTTTAGATCATTTATCAATTGGGGAATGACTTGTAACCTTATAAATTTGATTCTTTATATATTTTAGAAATGAGACCTTTATCAGAATCCCTAATTGTGAGGATTGTTTCCCAGCTTTCTGCTTTCCTTCTAATTTTTGCAATATTGATTTTATTAGTGTAAAGACTTCCTAAATTAATAAAGTCAAAATCATTCATTTTTCAGATTTTAAAGTACATTAATTCTTGTTTGGTCATAAATTTATCCCCTTTCCATAGATCTGATAAGAGTATTTCTTGGTCTATTAATTTATCTCTGATGTTTCCCCTTTATGTCTAAATCCTGTACTCATTTTGACCTTATTTCTATATAGGGTGTGAGATGTGGGTATATGCATAGTTTTTGCCATATTATTTTCCAGTTTTCCCAACAATTTTCATCAAATAGTGAGTTTGGGTTTGTTGCTGTAATCATTTACTGCAGTTTCTTTTAAATCTATCCTAATCTATTGATCTATTACTCTACTTCTTAACCAGTACCAGGCACTTTTGATGACTGCCGCTTTAAAGTATAGTTTTAGATTTGGTAGAGCTAGACTACTTTCCTTTACATTTTTTTCATCAGTTCCCTTGCTATTCTTGACCTTTTGTTGCTCCAGATGAATTTTGTTTCTATTTTTTTTCTAGCTTGGTAAAATAGTAATTTTATTGGTAGTAATAATAATTTGGTATGGCATTGAATAATAAATTAATTTGGGTAGCATTGTCATTTCTATTATATTAGCTTGACCTAACCATGAGCAATTGACATTTTTCCAATTATTTAGATCAGACTTTATTTGAGTGAGAATTGTTCATACAGTTTTTGGGTTTATCTTGGGAGGTAGATTCCCAAGTATTTATTGGTGTCTATAGTCATTTTAAATGGAATTTCTCTTTTTATCTCTTGCTCTCGGGCTTTGTTCTTCATATATAGAAATGCTGATAATTTATGTGGGATTATTTTATATCCTGCTACGTTGCTGATTATTTCAAGGAGTTTTTTTAGATGATTTTCCTAGGTTCTCTAAGTATACAATCATATCATCTGCAAAGAGTGAAAAATTTACTTCCTCATTGCCAATTCTGATTCCTTCAATTTCTTTTTGTTCCTTTATTGCTACATTTAACATTTCTAATACTATATTGAATAGTAATGGTGATAATGGGCATCCTTGTTTCATCCCTGGTTTTTTTGAAATGCTCTGAGTTTATTCCCATTACATAAAATATTTGTTTATGATTTTAGATATATACCATTTATTATTATTATTATTATTATTATTATATCTTTGAAAGATTTTATTTATTTTGAGTTTTACAATTTCCCCCATTATTGCTTACTATTTATTATTTTAAGGAAAACTCCATTTATTCCTAAATTTTCTAGTATTTATAATAGGAATGGATGTTATATTTTGTCAAAGGCTTTTTCAGTACCTATTGAGATAATCATGATTTCTGTTGGTTTTGTTATTGATATGTTTAATTATGTTGAGTGTTTTCCTAATATTGAACTATCCTTGCCTGCCTGGTATAAATCTTACCTGATCATGGTGTATTATCTGAGTAATAACTTGAGTAATAACTGAGTAATAAGTCTCATTGTTAAAATTCTATTTAATAATAATATTCATTAGGGAGATTGATCTATAATTTTCTTTGCCTGTTTTCATTTTTCCTGGTTTGGGTATCTGTACCATATTGATATCATAAAAGGCATTAGGCAGAACTCCTCCTTCTCCTATTTTTTAATATAGTTTATGCAAAAGAGGAATTAATTGTTCCTTAATTGTTTGGTAGAAATCACTCAGAAATCCATCTGGACTAGAGACTTTTTCTTAGGGAGCTTATTGATGGTTTCTTCAATTTCTCTATTTAAGTAATTTATTTCCTCTTTTGTTAATCTGGGCAGTTTGTATTTTTGTAAATATTAATCCATTTCACTCAGGTTATCCAATTTATTGGCATACAATTGGACAAAGTAGCTCCAAATTACCCTTTAATTTCCTCCTCATAGGTGACTAGTTCCTCCCCATTTCATTTTTAGAAACTGGTAATTTGGTTATCTTTTTTTAAAAATCAGATTAACCAAAGCTTTGTCTATTTTTATTGACTTTTTCATAAAACCAATTCTTAGTTTTATTTAAGAGATCAATGGTTTTCTTGCTTTCAGTTTTATTAATCTCTCCCTTGATTTTCAGAATTTCTAATTTAGTATTTAATCGGAGAACTTTAATTTGTTCTTTTTCTAACTTTTTAAAAGCTAGAAAAGCTGGAAAGCTAGAAGTTGCATAACCAATTCATTGATCTCCTTCCTCTATTTTATTCATATAGGCACTTAGATATATAAAGTTTCCCCTCAAAACTGCCATGGCTGTATCCCATAAATTTTGGTATGATGTCTCATTACTATCATTTTCTTGGATATGATATAATTATTGATTATTTGCTATTTGATCCACCCATTGTTTAAGATAAAGTTATTTAATTTCCAATTAGGTTTGGTTTATCTTTCCATGACCCTTTATTACATGTAATTTTTATTACATCATGGTCTGAGAAGTATGTATTTATTATTTCTGTATTTCTGCATTTGATTAAGGCTTTTGTGTCCTAGTACATGGCAAATTTTGCCATATACTGCTGAGAAAAAGGTATATTCTTTTCTATCCCCATTATTTTCTCCAAAGGTCTGTCATATCTGTTTTCTAGGATTTTATTCACCTTCTTAACTTCCTTCTTGTTTATTTTGTGGTTAGATATCCAGTTTTGAGAGAGGGAAATTGAGGTCCCTCATTATGAAAGTTTTGCTATCTATGTCTCCTTGTAATTCACTCAGCTTTTCCTCTAGGAATTTGGATGCTATACCACTAGGTGCCTACATGTTTAGTAGTGATATAGCTTCATTACCACTGGTGCCTTTTAAGAAGATGTAGTTTCCTTCCTTAACCTTTTTAATAAGATCGATTTCTGCTTTTACTTTATCTGAGATCAGGATCACTAGCCCTGATTTTTTACTTCAGCTGAGTCATAATAAATTTTTCTCTAAACTTTTACCTTTACCCTGTGTGTATCTCTGCCTCAGATGTGTTTCTTGTAAACAACATATTTTATGATTCTTGTTTTTAATCCATTCTGCTATCTGCTTTCATTTTATGAAACAGTTCATCCCATTCACATTTACAGTTAAAGTTACTATTTCTGTATTTCCCTCCATGCTATCTTTCTCCATTTGTATTTTTCTCTTTCCTTTCCTCTCCAAAATTTTACCTCCTTTTCTTTTTGACTTTTCTTTTACAATTTAACTGTTGGTTTATTTTCACTTATTCTCTTTTATCAGTCCCTTCTTCCCTTATCTTTCCCTTTCCTCACCTCCTCCTTTCCTGTTGATTAGGAAAAATTTTTAAACTCAAGTGAGAATGTATCTTATTACCTCTCTGAGTCAAATCTATTGAATATAATTTACTCAGAATTCACATTCTCCCTTCTTTCTCTTCATAAATATAAATCTCTATGTCTCTTTAATTGGTGTTATATATTGTTCTAGTACTATTGATCAGATGTCATCAATCACAGTTTGATTATTTGATGGCTTGATAAACTCATATTATTATCAAAGTATTCACAGATTGATTAATTGATAAGCAGCATTGTCTCAAATTACATCAAATTATAATTATAATCATTTTTTTATCTTATCTTAGCCCCCTTTCAAGTACACTCCAGGGACACATAACCCTCCTCATGAGCCAAAATATCATCCAAAGCCAAACCATTTCTTGAACTATTTGTACCCCTCCCCCAGACCTATTTTCTCTCTCACTTTACCTGCCCTCCCCACCTAAAGTACTTAATCCTTTGTTAAATGAAACAGAGATTAAGTCAAACTCCAATCTAATTAACTACAACTAAGTATTGGGAGGCTATGAAAAATCTCACCTGAGAACTTTATAAATGATTGGAGCTAAGCTTTATTGACATAGCAGAATTAAAGTGGATCAGTGGATAATGAGATGTTTAAATTTAAAGTTAACACTCCCGCTTTAAATCAGGGCTTTTTGTTTTAAACATAGTGCTATCATCTTAGACCTCTTCAATGGAGAGACAAGACCCAACTATATTCATATCCTTTAAGTCTAATCTCTTTGGATATATTTGATCCTTTAACTATCCTGAGAGAAATAATGTTCTCAAGAATTAGAAGTGTCATATCTTCCCTTTTAGAGATACATACAAAATGATGGCCTTGACCACCATTTGTCTTGTTTTGTTTTGATTTTTTCCTTCCCCTTTTCATTTATCTTTTTATGCAACACTTGAGTTGTGCATTTGGTGATTGAATTCTGGATTTTATGTCAGGAAATTCGGAGGTCCTCTGTTTTGTTGAACATCTATCTTTTTCCCTGACAGCATATGCTGAATTTTGCAGGGTAGTAAATTCTGGGTTGTAATTCCAGGTACTTTGCTATCATATATATGCTATTCCAGGTTTTCCAATCCTTCAGTGTTGAGGCTGATAGATCCTGTGTGAGCCTGATTGTGTTTCCTTTGTATTTGAATTGTTTTGTTTTTTCTTCATGCAATATTCTCTACTTTATTCGAGAATTCAGGAATTTGGCTATAACAGTCCTTGGAGTTTTTATCCCGGTGTCTCTTTCTGGAGGGATTCTGTGTGTTCTCTCAATGATTATATTGTTTTCTTGTTCTAGCAAATTTGGACAGTTTCCTTCATAATTTCCTGGATGACATTTTCCAGGTTCCTTTTTTTTTCATCTAGGCTTTCACTAGAAAGTCCAATGATTCGTAGATTGTCTTTCATGGATATATATTCCAGGTCATTTGTTTTCCCTAAAAGGTACTTTACATTTTCTTCAATTTTTTTCAATATTTTTATTTTTTTGATAGTTTCATAGATTCATTGATTTATATTTGTTCAATTTTAGTTTTTAGGGCTTTATTTTCTTCAACTATCTTTTGTGTTTCTTTTTTAAAGGTGTTGGATTCTCTGGTCAATTTTCCTAATTTTCCTGCATGACTCTCATTTTTTTCCATTTTTCTTCTTACTCTCTTCTTTGTTTTTTTGCTTGTTTGTTTTGGCAAGGCAGTGGGGTTGAGTGACTTGCCCAATACCACACACCTAGGTAATTATTAAGTGTCTGACTCTGGATTTGAACTCAGGTCCTTCTGACTCCAGGACCAATGCTCTGTCCACAGTGCCACCTAGCTTCCCCTCTTCTTTGGTTCTTTTAAATTCTTTTTTTAAAGCTCTTCCATGAGCTTTTGTATTTCAGTCCAATTTACAGACTGTTTTGATACTTCCCCTGTGAGTTATTTTTCATTGATTTCTTCATTAGATGTGGCATTGTTATCATCTTTGTCTGTGAGGTACTTATCTATAGTGAGTGCATTTTTTGCTTTTTTGCTCATCTTTGTTAATTTAGATCTGCTCCTAGGATATAGGAATTTTAAATCCAAGCATTTTTTTGCTAGGAAGGGGGTCTGATTTCTGTCTTGTAGTTGGCCAAGATATTGCCTGTACAGTCCAGGCCTTGCCTTTGCAGAGCTTTGTTTCCTCCTTTATGTCCAGGTTCTACCTTAGCAGTGGTTTGTTCCTGATCCAATCCTATCTTTGCTCCAGTGTTCCCAGAGTTCAGACTTTGGGGTTGAGATCCTCTCTGCTGGCTTGATATCTAGCTGCCAGGACATCTGTTGGGACCTGAATTACACTGTGGCTAAAAGCTGCCTGCTGCCTTTCCTGCTCTCCCACCTCTGGACTTTACTTCCCTACCCCCCCCCCCCCCCACCAAAGAGACAGACTTTCACTGAAGATCCTCTACTATGTCTACCACTGAAAACTTCTTTGAATCTTTTCTTTTTCTTGATGGGATCTATACTTTGAATGTCATAATAGAGGCTTCATTTATCTTTATTAGGGTAAAGCTCCAGCAGCATATTACCTTCACACTGACATCTTGGCTCCACTCCAGAAATCCACTGGTTCATCTCCAAATGAAAAGTAATTAAGAAAGTCACCAAACAAAGGAAAAGATCTTAAGCGAGGAGGCATTTCCAGTATGAGGACACTGGAGCAGAGTTAGAGAGATTGTGCATGAAGACATGGATTTGATCTGTGTTTGACATGAAGATGACTGATATGAGAGTTTCCTCAAATGAAGTTATTTTTATTTTTTCTTTCTTTTCTATTTATCTATCTGGCATCTAACATGTATGTATCTTTAAGTGTTTGATATCATATGAATCTAGCCTGAATAGCTTTTCTTCCCCTTTGAAAGTTATTACTTGATCAATTTCTTCCTTCCTTTCTTTTTCCCTTCCTTTCCATTTTTCCTTCCTTCTATCTTTCCTTCCTTCATTTTTCTTTCTTCTTTACTTTCTCTCTTTCTTCCTTCCTTTTCTCCTTCCTTTCCTTTGGACCTATAATTTCATCATTAAAAAAGAATTCCTGGAATGGAAAGTACCTCAATTCATACATTAACTTAGAATCACAGGGAGTGACTTGGACACTGACATTAAGTGATTTGCTCATGATGATATAGCTTATAAGTTTAAAAAGAAGAACTAAAACTCTGCTCTTCTTGGTTGCCAGACTGGCTCTTTTCCTGGTGCTTAGTAAATAGTAAGTGCTAAATAGCTACTTGTTGGCAGTTTGGTACTATGCCCAAGGGGCTACAAAATCATACTTACCCTTTGTCCTAGTGATGACACTATTAAGGCTGTATTCCAGAAGAGATGATATATAGAAAAAAGAACCTATATAGGGATATATATGTATGTGTATATGTATATATAGCTCCTCTTTTCAGATGTGAGGAGCTGGAGAATGAGGGGATGTCCAGCAGTTGAGAGATGACTGAACAAATTGTGGTATGGGATTGAGATGAAATGCTGTCCTGTTATGGGAAATGATGAACAGGATGCTCTCAATAAAAAACTTCTATAAGCCAATGCAATGGGAGATGTACTGTATACAAAGTAGCAGCAATATTGCAGGATAATCAGCTATACATGACCTACCTTTTCTCAGCAATGCTGTGATGCAAGAGAACTCTGAAGGACTTATGATAAAGAATATTTTAGCGATGAACTTTTAATTATTCCAAATTATTCTCTGGGAACTCCATTCCAAAGACAGAGCTGATGGTATCTAGATATAGATTGAAGCCTACTTTTTTCGCTTTATATTTCTTGAGGTTTTTCTTTTTTTTGGGGGGGTTATGTTTACTTTTACAATATGACTATTGTGGTAATGTTTTTCATGACAACACATTTTTAACCTATATCAAGTAACTTGTTTTATCAATGAGGGGGAGTGAGGTGGGAGGGAGGGAAGGAATTTAGAACTCAAGATTTTAGAAGAGAATGTTGAAACTTGGTTTTGCGTGTAACTGGGGGAAATTAAATTAAATTGCAAAAAATGTTTATTATATTAATAAAAATAGTTAATGTTTTAAAATGACTTTGTGCATCTATTGAAAATATAGAACTTAATAGAAAAAGAGATGTCACATACCCCAAATAGCCTGACCCAAACTGAGAAAAAAAGAAAAAATAGATCTACAGGTCTAGTTTGTGACTTAAGAATAGGATTAATAGGACACACCATCTGCATTTCTTTTGAAAGTTATATTAGGTCAATTGTCTGATGACTCTACCTCAATTATATCATTTAGGAATCATCACAAAGAATTAAAACTAAGCATTACATTTATCTAGCATAGTAAATACAAGACAAAGTGGAATTTCATCCAAAGAACTAGATGGTCTTTTTAAGGACTTGATTGCTCTACCAATAACAACATTAACAACAGCAACAAAGATTTTTGATTACATTTCTGTTTAGGGAGTCAGAGACCAAAGGGAGACAGATTAATCAATTAATGTAACTAAGGCAGACTGCAATTGCCCTCTGCTGGTAACTATTTGAAGCTATCATTTTGCTTTCAGTAGTTATTAAATACATTAATTTATACATTTCTTTTTTTAATAGATCAAATAAATTCTAAACTTTCCCCTCCTCCTACGACAAGTACTGATAATTCCTCTTCATCAGCTGGAACAACCATGGCGGGTAAGAGTATTGTAAAGCACTGTATGTATGTATGTATGTATAATTGTATGTATACATATATACATATATTTTCATGTACATATTTAAGTATATATGCAATATGTAGCTATATAAAATTTAACATAAATATATTACATATCATTACTTTGAAGAAAATATTCTCTTTTTATCCTCTAATGAAATTATATCTGAGATCCAGATTAAAATTGAGCATAACTGATGTTCTGATGAAGGTTAACCACATTACCAAGTTTGTGGCACACATCTGTTGTACTTGCTACTGGGAAGGCTGAAGTTTGGAGATAGCTTAAGTTCAAGAGTCCTATGCGACAGTAAGAATTGAGTGTTCACAATAACTATAGCACCAATATGGTGAACCCAAGGGAGTGGAGGGTACCAGGCTACCCAGTGATGGTCAAACCAGTCCAAGCTGGAACTAAAGCAGGTCAAAGTTACCATGCCAGTCACTGGTGGGATCAGTCTAGGCAAGACATGGAGATACCATCTTAAAAATCCAAATAACTCACTAAACTAGTCAAGTTCAAATTCTGTCATTAAAAATATAAATAACCCACAACCCTGAAAAATCCATCCCATAAAAAACAGATAGATCTGGGATATAGAATGCTATAAAACAAATTCATGGTTTATAGTGACAGTACTTTAGATTTCTCAAAATATCAGTGTTCTAATTCAAATCTCTCCTGAAGAATGGCCAGGTCGTGGGGTGCTAGGTGGTGCAATGGATAAAGTACTGGCCCTGGAGTCAGGAGTACTTGGGTTCAAATCCAGTCTCAGACACTTGATAATTACCTAGCTGTGTGGCCTTGGGTAAGACACTTAACCCCATTTGCCTTGCAAAAAAAACACCTCAAAAAAAGAATGGCCAGGTCAAATGCCAGAACCAATATATCAGATGTGTCCTTTATAGAGAGAAATTTTTTCTCTTGAAAGCCTTATTTAATGAGTCTTTCTTCAGCACCCCAAAGGAAAGAAAAAATATTTATAGAAAGACCTCTGTGAACAAGAGAATTCAAGAGTATACATGAGCTAATTTCAAGAAGTTAAAGTTTCTTAAGAAATCCAGTGGGACCTATTTAAAATGCTGGTGTTGGAAGGAATAAGAAGAGAGTATGATTCAGAGGCTCTTCATACTAGAAAGGTCTTTTAGAAGAAATTGTGCAGCTAGGAGGCACAGTGGATAGGCATCTGTCCTGGCATCAGGAAGACCTGAATTCAAATCCAGCCTCACTTACTAAATGTGTGATCCTGGACAAGGTTAAGTCATTTAACCTTGAGTAGTCTTCCCCCCACCAAAAAAAAGAGATGGCCTAATTCCCTAATTTTAGGAGGATTTTAATTTTAATAATTCATATTTTAGAGGCAGATGGCATGGTGATAAAACATGAGTTTTTATCAGTAAGCTCTGAGTTGAAGTCAAGTCTCCCACTCATATTGACTGTATGACCTTGGGCAAGTCCTGTACTTTTGCAGTGCCCCAGACAACTCCCTAAAACTACAAATTGAAAATCAGGCACAGATGTAAATTGACAGAGGGAGTGTCCTTACTAAGACCCCAAAGAAATCATAAACCCTTTTCTTACAACAATCCTATGAGACATGTAATGCAAATAAGTGGAGATCAAGTGACTTAATCATGGCAACAGAGTGAATTGGTGGCAAATAAATAATTAGAACCAGGCTCGTGAAACTTTTAGGCCAATATTCTTTATACATATATATATATATATTGAACTCCCAATGAGAGCCCACAGTAGTGTAATTTATTACACATATTTAAATTGAGGAACATATTACTAATTTTCAAATTTTAGAATAACAGACTCTTGGAAGGTGTAAGAATAATAATATTAGGTTGCATAGATTTCACCCTTAAAAAGAGTATCTATATTGATTATTTTATCAATGCTTAATTCTTAGAAAAATAATAGTAATAATTCACATTTATATACAGAGTGTCTCAAAAGTTTTTAGGAAAGCTTTAAGCTTTAAGAGTTTATTTAAATATCTCATTGACTAACTTCTTAAACTATTAAAGCTTAAAACTACTCTGAGACTTTTGGAACACCCTGTTTAAGAATTGGGTTCAAATACTGCTGGATGTGTGTTCATGGACAAGTCACTTTGCTTTTCATTCCTCCAGGCATTGTTCTAATAGTAACAGTTGCAGAGCAGGTGCATATACATATACATATATACATATATACACATATACATGTGTGTATGTATCTATACATATGTACATACATTTATATACATGAATATATTTATGTATATCTGTGCATAAATTCATATAGGTATAATTTTAGGATTTGTGGAAAGTTGACATTATTATTTCACTTGATCTTCACAATAACTCCATGAGGGGGAAATATTATTATTACTTCCCATTTTTTATATAAAGAAATTGAGACTGAAAAAGTGATCCAACTATGGTCAGACAGCTAAGAAGCATCAGCAATTAAACTGATGTGTTCTTGGCTCCAAGCCAAGCCTTCTTACTACCATAGCATTGGATCCCCTATCAAATAACCCAGAATATCTTTGTGTATGATAGTAACTGAAATGTGTTAGATTCATTGAAAAAACTGTTGATTGATACTGATTTAGTAGGTTAGAGACAATAGGACCATGTAGAGGGTTTGCTACCAGCCACAGTAGACCAGCCACAAGTTGACCTTTCCTTGAGTGAAACTAGTGTCCCAGAATAATAACTGGGTCTATTCAAAGAGGAGATTTCATTCATTCAGTTTTATCATTGGTCTTTTTTAGTTTAGTTTAGTTTAGTTTAGTTTTTAATTGAAGATGACAAAATATGGAAACAGTAATGCATAACAGAAAGGGTGTGTGTGTGGGGGGGCGTGAACACATACATATATCAGTCAATACATCTACTCGTGGGCATTCTCAGTCAAGTGCCTTGACACACCTAGAATATGTCTTTGTTGGCTGACAGATATGTACCCTACTGCAAATATAAGCTTGATTTAGTTGTAAAATGTTTTGAAGTTCATCTACTCACTTTTTTGTAATATTTGAAACTAAAAAATATATTGAATAGATTAGGTCATCATTTGAAATGCTTCATTAGAGAGATTCATAAATAGTTTTGATAATCTTAATAGAGATCACATTTCTTAATAACTTACCAAGAAATTGTGCCAAGATGGAACAGTAATGACTCGAAGAGGATTTTAACCCCAAAATGAATTGTTGAAATCCTCTTTATATCAATCATATTCAGGCAATTAACATAAATGGGCAAGTGGAGAAAAACTGGTAGCAAAAAAAGAAAATAAAGATTATTTCTGGACTCTATATCTAAAACACTAGAATTTTTGTAGTTGTTGTGGCTGAATCTTTAGTTTTTAAGAAAAAATATAATTCAATTTTCTACTCTTTTTGTCCAGAGTAGTTCCTTGATCAAGCTGATGTCTAATTTTGCAAGCAGTGATTGACTTGGAGACTCTATGGAATACACTTTATGTATTTGCCTTTCATATTCAGTAACTAGTCTAATAATTAAATGCTTATTAACTGATTGATTCTAAGTATCATAAAAGTTAAGCTACAAGCAATAATTTTCTAAAAGCAGCCTTCTTTTGTTTTTGTAAAAATCAACATACTAAAAAATTAAAATTAAAACAAAATAAGGATAACTACCATTCATATATATATGTATATATACATACATATATATGTGTATATATATATATATATATATATATATATATATATATATAACTTTTAAGATTTACAAAGTGCTTTACAAATATGATCTCATTTTATCATCATAACATCCCTGGAAAGTATGGGCTAGCATTATTACCATTTAGCTCATAAAGAAACAGAGACCAAAAAAAAGAGAAATAAAATGATTTTCCCATGGTCACATTGATAATAACTATCTGAGGCCATATTTTTAACTCAGCTCTTCTTGACTCCAGATCTAACATGAAAGTCCACCCTGGTGCCTCAAAAAAATTACATTTTCTTTCCTTTTCCTGGTTTTGCATCTATAGTATCATGAACCAATGTGTTTCATATATCAATTAATCAAACAACAAACTTTTTTCCTCTGAAATTCTCTTTATTTATTTTCATGTCAACTTTGTATTTATGAAATTATAAAATATAAGTACAAACTTATAAACTGCTTTGAAACTGCACTCTCTACAGTAGGTTTTAATGTCTTATTGTGACTTAATGTTTAAAGCAAGACTCCATGAAAGAAATTGCTACAAATGGAACCAAAGAAATATTTCTGGAGCACATAAAAATATAAATAAAAAGGAGAACAAGGAAGAAGCTTTCTAGTTGTATCCTAAAGGTTTTCCCAAAGAGGGCAAGGCCCCTCTATGATTAAGATTAGACTAAAGAAAAAACGACTGTAATTTTAAAAAATTATATCTACAAACTCCAACTTCCCCAAAGTTAAATTAATGATTCTTTTGGAGATCTATTTAGGTTTCTCCTCTTTTTTCTTTACCTTGTAGTTGATGCCTCAATTATGACCTTACTGCCTACTCCCAATGGTACCCTAGGTATGAATTTCTTTGACTTTATTAAAATTTGCATTTTCTTTTTTTAAAGTGTTACATGTTAAGTATTGGCATATCTTTTCTTTTGCAGAGATGGCAGAAGTTGAAACACCAAGTTTTGGTAAGGATTTTATTGCTTAGGATAAGGTTTCTTATTCTTACCCCTATATCAATATTTAATTTTTAATTAATTTTTCCAATTAACAACAATCGATTATTTCTCCCCCTCTTATCTCTCTACCCCAATTTAGAAAGAAAGATGCATCCCTTGTTATAAATTGGTATAAAAGCAAGCATGCAACTTACTGCATTGGACATATCCTCCCAAAAATCTCTCAATCTACTCTAAATCTATTCTCTATTAGGAAGCAGGAAGCATGTTTCATTATGAATGCATTGGAATCATAGTTAATCATTGCATTGGTCACAGTTTCAAAGTCAAACATTCTCTGGGTACTATTCACTTTACTTTGCATCACTTTATGTAAGAATTTGCAACTTTTTCTGAATCAATACTTTTCATCATTTCTTAGAGCTCAGCTGCTTTCCATTACAAAGAAACAGAGTTGCTATATCCACTTTGGTATGGGAATCCTGTCCTGATTATTCTATTGAAGGCTTCAGACTGGGATGGAGGCTGGAACTGAGACCCCACTTCACCCCAGGGGTCTGAGCTATATATCTGCTGCTTCTTTTTCAAGCTGCTCCCAGCTTAGTCCACAGCCAAAGACTAGCTCTTGCACCTCACCCTGAAATGTCATCCCCAAGTGCTGGTCCTCAACTCAGTCTACCCTGGATCTATGAACCAGAACTCAGTTGTTGAGTTAATACACAACAAAGTAGCCAATTAATAACTATTTTGTGTCCTACATAACTTTAGACCTCTCTGTATTGAATGTGGGGGCTCTTCTTGCCCTGGCCTGTGACCTTTCCTTGTGCTGACATGGCTATTCTTAGAAAGATCCCAAATTTCAGTTTTCACAAATCTTTCCAACTGTCTGAATTGGAAATATGACTCACTGTGATTTTTTAAATCAAATTTCCCATCAGAACTTGATCTGGTACATTTTCTAAGTCCCTTGGGAGGAGTTGTGGGGTAGAACTTAACTGTATTTTCTGTTGTGTTGCTATCTTAGCTTCCCACCTCCCTATCAGAACAGTGAATGATGTTGATAGTTGTAGCTGCTATAGTATTTCAGTATATGTTGTTTTGAGTGATCTGTTCCCTATTATTTTCTCTGTGATCTTGCTATACTATTTACTAATTCTACCCTATCTCTCTTCCTCTCCTCCATGCCCTTCTTTATTTCATTCTTTTCTCCTCTCTTCCTTTATTCTCTCCTCTCCATTCTCTCCATTCTCTTCTTCTCTTCTTTCTCATCTCTTCTCTTCCCTTCCCTCTCCCTGCATCTTTTCTTTTTTGCTCTTTCCTTTTCTCTTTCCTTCTTTCTCCTCATTCTTCTTTCTTTCTCTCTCTCTCTCTCTCTCTCTCTCTCTCTCTCTCTCTCTCTCTCTCCTCTGTCTCTCTGTCTTTTTTGATCTCTGTCCATCTCTCTCCTCTCTCTCCCTACTCCCCTTTCTTCTGGTTCATCCCATTCACTTACCTCTGTACTTAAGTTTTTATCCTTAAAAGACAAAAAATCATTCTTTTGACTGCTGTCCTCTTGTGTTATCATCCTATCTCACTCTATTTAGGTAACTAGGATATGGACTGGATATTATACTGGGTTTTGAATCTGAAAGACCTAAGTTGAAATCCTCACCCAGTCATTTACCAGCTGTGTGACCTGAACAAGTCACTTAGTCTCTGTTAGTCTCTATTTCTTGGACTCTAAAAACCCTCTTCTAGTTCTGAAATTTTGATACTTCTTAACTGAAAAATCCCACATTCTCTGCCTTTCAACCCCCTCATTTCTTAATCTCTTTCAGCCTGACTTCCATCATCCACCATACTATTTTAGTACTTCAAGGTCACCAGTGATGCCTAATTAATCTCTTCTAGGTTCTATTCCTTCTTGCTTGCTCTTCATTCAATGCTAGTGTTTATCCCTGCCTGCTTCTTGATTAATACTCTCTTCTTTTTTTTTGTTTCCAGGTGTCTTTTCTGTCCTGTTTTCTTCTCCTGTCTCTCTGACTCCTCATTATTTGCTCCTACTGCCACCACCCTGACTCAAGCCCTCATTACCTCTTACTTTATGAAAATAGTATTCTAACTATTCTCTTTGCCCACCCCCAGTCTCTTCCTTTAACTCATCCTCGATACAGTTACCACAGTAATCTTCCTATGTTTTATCACATCACTGGAAGAGAACATGATATAGTAGGATCCAGAGTACTCTATTTACACACATTTCCTAGTTCCCCAACACACTCTTATCTTCTTTTATGACTAAACTCAACTACTAGCTTCTCCATTAGGCTTTTCCAAATTACCCAAACTGGAGATGATCCCACCCTTATTAAATGTCTATAGCTATTCTATTTGGCATGTCCTTTACATTACATAATCACATTTTAAACCTTACTATAGTTACTTATATTCAAGATGCATTCATCCACTAGATTATGTTTTGAAGGGCAAGAATGGTATTTTTCATTTTTTGTCTCCCTATAACCTAGCAATGCCTTACATATACTGAAAGCTTAATAAATACAATTTTAGTTTTAATTCAAATATGTTAAAAGGGATCAAAAACTTGTCCTGCAGATATACCTCAAACATCAAGATGCCATAAAAACATCTTATTATTACAGTATCAATACAGATTATGAAAAGTTTGGGATACCATGCAATTCAAGGAAACATAGAGCACAGAACACATAGCAGGATAACTTTATTGTTTTTCAGTCATGTTCAACTCTCTGTTACCTGTTGGGATTTTGAGTTTGGGGGGTGGGGCGGATCTCTTTGGTATACTGGAGTAGCTTGTAATTTCCTTCTCCAACTTATTTTACATTTGAAGAAACTGAGGCAGAGTTAGATGACTTGCCCCAGGTCATACAGTTAGCATGTGTCTAAGGTCAAATTTGAAGTCAGGAAGATAAGTCTTCCTGACTCTAGACCCAACACTCTATTCAGTTGCTCACTGAGACAACAGATTTATAGTAATATGAAGGTCAATCAGGGAGCATGGTAGAAAAAGATCAGATCAGATCCTCTAGGAACCAGATGGAGGTAGAAACATTCCACTGGAAGACTGGAGGGGAAAAAGCACCTCTTCCAAACCAATAAAATCTGATGGGAATCATGATATATAGTTCTTATCAAAGGTAAGGGGAAATCAGGTTAGGGACAATGATTTGACTGTTAGAGATTTTTTTTTAATTTTCCTGAGGTTTCTTAAATTTTGGGGGTAAAAAGACTATTTGGAATAATTACATAAAATCACCCCAAACCTAAAATTTTCCTTCTACAAATTCTGAGCCGTATCCACCCATTATGATCAGGACGTTTAGCCTACTCTCCAAGAAAATGACAGCAGGTTTTGGGTGGAAAAAATATTTTGAAATGGGTCAAATCACATCCAGTGATTTTATTGTGATTCAGTCTGGGTTTGGAGGCACAAGGTTTTCAAAATCAACTCTGCAGGGGTGGCCAGGTGGTGTAGTGGATACAGCACTGGCCCTGGAGTCAGGAGTACCTGGGTTCAAATCTGGTCTCAAACACTTAATAATTACCTTAGCTGTGCCCAAGGGGTCAAGTCACTTAACCCCATTTGCATTGCAAAAACCTAAAAAAATAATCACATCTGCAAATTTGTCTTTTATGTGGAAGGTTTTTACTGTATATTTTAATAGTATGAAATGGAAATTGGGTCCTTTGTTTTATCAGCAAAAAAGGCATGGTACTGGTTGGTTCTCTAGGGGTATAGGCAAGCTGGTACTGCCTGTCCTGCTTTTTTAAATGGATGGCTTCACTTTCCATAAAAATTAAATCTTCCCTTGACAGTTATGTAACTATAATGGCCAACTTTGAATCTTAGGAATGGATGAGAAAATGTCTCCCTTCTTTGCAGAAATGGAGATTCTGTAGGTGTGGAATACTGCATATTTTTTGTCAGACTGCTGATGCTTTGATTAATTTGCTCTCTCTCTCTCTCTCTCTCTGTCTCTTTCATCTGTCTGCATTTTTGTCTGTCTATCTGTATGTCTTTCTTCTATTTTCTCTCCCTCTGTCTTTAGTAAAAAAAAAGAATGGCTCTGCAGGAGGGAAGAGAGGAAAGATAAATTTTAAGATGATAGTAAGACAAAAGATAATGTGTTTTTTAAAATAAAAAGTTTGCAATTCCTCTGTATAATTATACTTTTCCTCTGTGGCTTGTGGTGTAATAAGCTAAACAATCTTATTTCCCATCTTTGAGAAGCAACCCTACTTTGTGACATCAGAACCAGCTTATGTTTATCCTCTGTATGAAATAGTAGACCAGACTGTTATAATTTTAAATATGTGATTATTATGCAGGGAAAGGGTTGTCTGCACATTAATATGACAATAGTTATTATATGTTTAGTGGACTCAGCCACTAAATATAAAAGAAACTCCTTGATCTCTATTATCTGTTCTTTTGGGTCTTGATACTTGATACATACATTCCACTTTCATAAAACTGCAGCCAGAATGATAAACTCTGGTGACTTTCAATTTTAGAAAAAAAGATTTCATTACCATGTTGCTTGTCAGAGAGCTTCATTGAGAAAATTCCAGTAGAGTAGTATGTAAGTTGATGCCTGGGTCAGGCAAAACCTGAATCAATTTTTCCTAAATATCAACTGAGTATATTATTTAAAGCCACAATCTCTGATTGAGCATTTTTTACTTCCATTCTTTTAAGACCAAGTATCAAGTTTATATAAAGTTAGTTACACTAAATGTTTTAATATAAAAATCCAAACCTGTGATTTTTTTGATATAGAAAACAAAATTGGGAGGGATACACTTGGAGAACTTAAGAAACTCTAAAAACACTAAAAAATTTAGAAGGAATGTGACTCACTCTAATAAAATAAGACAGCAGATAGACTGAAATGGTATGAAATTAAAAGAAAGAATGCATTTTGTCTAAATTAACTGCCACATAGGAGTTTAACAATTACTCAGTTTCTTCTATGAATGGAGAGCTCTCCCAATTTGGAGAGATTCTCCAGTTGCTATATCAGATACCTACAATTTATAACTCTTCTAAACAATGGAACATGAATGGGTTAGTTGAATTTCACAATCCTTATACAAAGACACAAGGGATAAGTAGGCAGGCAGTGACTTTTTTTAGCAGAGATCTTATTTTGGCTTTTGATTTTTGTTTTTTTGACTCCAAAATGATCTTCTGCCTAAAATGGCTTCCACACGTTGCAAGGAACTAAAAGCAAAAGAAAACAGAAACAGCAAGGATAAATCACAACAAGACCACAGGAGAAGAGGTAGATTATAAAATTAGAAATATAGTAATTTCCATTATCAGAATCTTGTGGGCATCAGTTACATTCACCTGACCTCAGGGCCTTTATCTATTTAAAATGAAAGGGTTTGAACTAGAGGGTTACTAATGTAAAGAGAACTAAATTCCCTTTCTACTCCACAAAAATATAATCACCTGTCATCAACACCTAGTTAACACCTTTAATATCTCATTAGATCTTTCTTCACTAATGGGGATAACCAAATCTCCCTTCTTTGTACTAAGATGCCTTCAAGCTCTAAAATTTTCCTTATTACTGAGGCACCACAGGCTGTACATTTTTCATCCTATGTCCAGGAATGGGACATTACAATAGCTGTCACACCATAGCATGCTGCTATGTACAGAACACTGGGTCTGAAGTCAAGAAGACAAGTTCAAATTTGAATTCAGACACTTGTTAAGCATGCAATTAAATGGGGATAATTATAACACTATTCTCCCATGGTTACTGTGAGAATTGAATGAGATAATATTTGTAAAGCACTTGGCACAGTGTCTGTTACATAGTAGGCACTATAGCAATGCTAATTATTATTATTTCTATTCTCAGTCAGACAACTAACTCTAAGCTCTAAGCTCTATTTGGACCAAAAAGTCATTTATTATTTAGTCCTCCAGTTCTGATACCTGGTATATCAGAAGCAGCACAGACCTAATCTGTAATCAACTCAGACACCTTTGACCATTCCCAGTCACCAAAATGAAAGCACAAAGAGAGAATAACCCCAACAACTGTGCTATCTCATCCAGGTACCAATAGTCTCCCTACCTACATAGAACAATACTGATCTGTAACTGATCATTTCCATTGTTCTTTTTTTATGCTTTTTGTACAAGAGAGTGCTTGTACTAAGTCATCAGCCTCACTTTCTCCTCCAGAGCCATCTGGGCTCAGTGGTCAAATATGAATCAGGACAACTGGAGATATGAGGTAATCTGGGTTGCCCAAAGTCACACAGCTAGTAACTATCAAGTATCTGAGGCCAAATTTGAACTCAGGTCTTCCTGATTCCAGGACTGGTACTATATCCACCATAACACTACCTCCCCAACAGCTTATTTTAGAACCAGACTACAAATAAACAGAAGGTGCAATCCCATCTACAACATGACTTTCCCCATTGTGGTTTCAATATATCACAGGTTGGCCACGGGTTACACAGGAAGGCCAGCAGATGTCACAAAGAAAAAGTTTAGAAACTCAAAAATATATTTATAATATTATATAATATCGACAAATTTTATCTTTTAAGACAATAATAATTCAGACTTCTCTGGTAAGAAAGGAGAGTCAAAAATTTTGGTGAATTTTTCAGATTGTGGGGATACCTCACCCCTAAACCCCATCATGTGAAAGGAATAATTGTACTAGGTCCTGAGCAAGGAAGACCTGTGCTCAGAACCTTCCTCTAATGGACTGATGTGTGAATTAACAATGATCAATTAGCAATAGGCAAGTTATTTAATCTCTTTGAGGCTGAGGCAATTGTTTTAAAACTTACCTTCTAAGTAAAGGGTGATGCTTTAGTGATCAAATTGCAGATCCTAGACATACTGATATATAGTTCCTATAAATGTTACACTCCACTTAAGTCCTACTCTCATGTTTCATCCAAGCAGGGAGATGAACCCTAGCTTCTCAAAGTCTATTATCAGTGGAGCACAAGTTTTGGCAGAAAGTTAAATTTTAGACAATTTAACAAGCATTCATTAAATGCTTAAAATGCTCTAGGAGAAGTGTGTCCAACCCTTGACCCATGCATGGGTTGCATATGGACCTCATAGCTCATTCATGCAACATTATTATTATTATTATTATTATGCATTTATTATTAGATTCATTGGTAATATGAGTTACATTGTAATTATAAATAAATATTAAATTCTTTATGTGAACCTTGACAAGATTTTGCTGAGTGAAATGGCCCAGAAGATCTAAAAGGTTGGACACTCATGCTCTAGGCATTTTAAGTAGAGCCCTACAGATGGGCTTTCTCAAGTTATCAACTTAATCATGTTTGGAAAAGTTTGTTGCCATAGATTTGGCTACCAGGTGACATATTTTATAGTCCATTGAAATTGTATCCTACAATGCAGGTAGCAGGATAATCTGGTTCAGCAGAGGTGGTATGATGATACCACCATAATCAGGAGAGAAAACACCAAAAATAAACATAAATAATATCATAGATGGAGGGTTGGATTGGACCTCAATGGACCTGTTTCAACCACCTCACTTTATAAATGAATAAGCAGTGATATAAAGGACTTAAGGATCTTAACCAAGATCACACAACTAGTCATTTCATGAGACACCATTGTAAAATTTTGTTTCCTAAAATCAAAGTACTTAAGTTACTGAAGAATTAATATATTTAAAATTTTTGCATCATATATTTATGCCAATTTATATCATTTTATTTTAGATGGTATCTCAAGTGTATTATCCACTCTAAGCAGAGCAGGTAATGTCAATTATTTAAAAGTTTTCATGGCATGTTTCTTTCCTGATCACTCAGTAATTTGACTTTAGTTTAAAAATTCTCCTAACCACTCTGTTTCCTTTCTGTCTTCAATTGTGCTCTTCTGCTCCTTCTATAATGACTTTAATATAATTTTTAATGTCATATCAACCTTACGTTGCTAGTTTAGCAAAGGTCACAGCAGTTTTGATGGAACCACGCACAGAAGTATGTGTTGGATTTGGCAAAAAAGAGTATTAATCTAAACATGATGATTTATCTTAGTTCCAGTCTCTATACACCAGTCTTTACTAAATTCAAGCAGAAATGTCACCACCCTAAGCCCTCAAAATCATAATGTAGAGAAAATTTCACAGATAACATGAAAGAATGAAATTTCTAAAATACTGAAAAAAATGTAATCACTTAATTCTATCCGAGTTATCCTTAAGAATTTTCCTAGGATAAACCCTTGAACCAAGGATTTGAGCCAAATGGTTTTGCCTGGCTTAGTTCTTAAGCAAAATCAAGCCTTGGGTTTCCCAGTTGTCTATCCCTACACTGAATGCATCTGAATCACTTCCTTTATTTCTTTTCTGGTGTCTTTAGTCATGGATTCCATCTGTCCCTAGAGAGCTGGTTATTTTATTTTGGGTAACAGGTGGGTAGGTCTTTTTTCAGAGTTGAAGACAAGAAGTGGAATGTTTGTATGGTCAGCTACTCTCAGGCCCTTTGCTGCCTCAGAAGGACTGATAGTACTGGTCTATGGAGCCTTTACCCCCAAAGGGCAACTAATGGAAAATTTTCTTCAGCCATGCTATGCTGATATTCCAGTAGCCAGCAGAATTCTCCTGTACATTCTCCTATAGATGACTATTTACTCTTTTCTAAATGCATGCAGGACCTGAGTGAAAGTAACTCACGGTACCAAAAAACCAACCAAAACTAATCTGAGAGTATTTTTAGGGGAGGGGAGAAGTATGGGATAGGGAAGGATGCTTCTCCAGAGACTTAGGCAAGCATAGCTCTCTTGGTTTACTTTGTGACTCTTGTTGGCTGTTTCTAGTTTCTCTACAACTCATAAAATGGGGATAATGCTGACTTACCTCATAAGGGAATTTAGCAAAGCAGTTTTTCCCCACAAAAGACTGATAGCAGAATGCTCTTCTATGTCAATGACAATTACATGAATGCCCATTAATCAAGGCTATTCCTTTAAAGTTTCATATCACTCAAGTTTTTGTTCATCTGTTATGCTGACCTTCACCACCTCTAGGGCTGGAACCAGCTCATCCTTTAGTTTCCAAGCTTTATAATAATAAGGCTAAATTATGGCAATGAGCCAGGTAAAGTAAAAAATATATTTTTTTAACTCACAAAACTTTGATAAATGAAAACATTGAGATTTCATTAGGCAAGTTCAAGATCAATTGCTACTTCATCCAAATGCAAATCACAAACATTTTTAAATATCCTTCTGAAAATGATATAACTATAATTTATTTTGGGGTTCCTAAAATAACTTATTTCATTTTTGCTTCTGTTACCTTTTAGGGTAGCAGCAATGTTTGTGGCACTTTTTTGAAAATTACACTAAAAAAGAATTTTTCATAACAGATTTTTTTTTAAAAAAATCAGCAATTCTCTAATTTTAAGCATTGCTTCTTTGCAGAAAAAGCTAAAATCATTGTATTTAAAACCTTCAATATATCAGGTATGATTTAATATCAATGTAAAGACTTTTAAAAAGTAAAATAGCATATAAGTTGAAATTTTCTTTATATTTATTGCAATAATTTGATTATGAAATCTATGGTTAATGAACAGATATTTATGCCTATTAGGTAATTGTAGACAATGGTGAGGATCAACTACATAAACTTCTCTCAAGCAACTTGCAATATTATGATTAGAGAAATAATACCAAAGGATTCACTCTGAATATACTTGGAGAAGAGTAAATGCTATAAGTATTTGTTTTTCCTTAGGGCTATTGTACTGGCAAGTTAGACAATGAAGATATTCTTAATCTAGAAGAGCTGCTTTTTGAAAAAAAAATTCCCCCCCATTATATGTAAAAACAAGGTTTAACATTCTTTTTTTACTGCTTTTTTATTGTTTCAAGTTCTAATTTTTACCTTCCTCACCATCCCCACCCTACTCCCTGAAATGGCAATCAATTTGATATATATGTATATATATATATATATATATATATATATATATATATATATATATATGTATATGATGCATATACAATCATGTGAAGCCATACTGATCATTTTGTGAAAGATAACATGGACAAAAACAAAATGAGGGGCGGCTAGGTGGCTCAGTGGATTAAGCACTGGAGTCAGGAGTACCTGGGTTCAAATCTGGTCTCAGACACAATAATCACCTAGCTGTGTGGCCTTGGGAAAGCCACTTAACCCACTTAACTTTTGCCTTGCAAAAACCTAAAAAAAATGAAAGACTACATCAGTTCTTTATCTGGAGGAAGATAGTATTTAATAAAAGCTTATTGTAAGATTACATAGTGAATTGTGTTTTAAAATGAAGAAAAAGATTTACTTCAGAGAATTCATCACCATTAGCCATAAGTGAATAGATAGTAAATATGACATACATATGACATACATATATACACTAGAGACATTGATAGATATATACATATTTAAGCTAAGACTGTATTTTTAAGAATTTTGGGATACTTGTATATATACATATATACATACATACATACATATATTCAACCTAAGAAAAATGTATATTAATATATTGATATATATATATACACTGTTATTATAATGTATATATTTTATGTTTAGTCATATTTATTTTGTAGAATTTTATTACAAGTTCATGGAATCATACATATAAACAAGTATATTTAGGAGAGGAAAGGTTTTAGGTATTTTTTTCTTCTGGGTTTTTGTTATTTTGTGCTTAGTGAAAAATAAGATAAAAACTGGGAAGTACTAAAGAAACAAATTCCTCTGGTCATAAACTAGGAAATTATATGATCTATCTCTTATTAAACTTCTCACTTGGCTTTGCTTGGTTTTACTTTGCTAGTGTCCTAGGACTACCCACTCATCAACTAATTGAATCTATAAACACAGGGTGGCTATTCATGCCATTACTCTTGATACCATGAGGTCATATGCACTACTGTTTCTTTGCAGGAGTAAAATCACAAAGTAATATCTGCAATTTGTCTTCTGTCTGTAGTGAATCAGGTGAGTAGAACACCTTTCTTAGCTTTTCTCTAAAAGACATTTCTCTTTATTGTAAATAATAATTTAATTCAGGTAAGTTTTCTTTTTTCCCTATTGATGATGGTTTTATCTCTTTGATTCAAGATGTTACACTGGCCCTTATGGCTATTATTAATAAAAAATAAGTAAATTTTAGATACACTAGTGAATTTTACTATATTCCTGTTTTATCAAATAAATAAAATATACTTATCATATTTAAATGTGTTCAGAAAACTAGTTTTGTAGATTGCAAAAAAGAGTCCAACACCCCAGGTTCAAATCCTTATTCAACTACTTAGGATCTATGTGATCCAGTTTTTTACTGGACCTCTGTAAACTTGACTGTAAATTTTAAGTTTAGGGTGTTAGACTAGAATCAGTGCTCCTCAAATTGTTTGATCTCTTAAAACCTGTAAAAATTATCAAGGGCTCTCCAAAGAGTTTTTGTATATATAAATTGTATCTATCTAATTTTCATATTAGAAATTAAAATGACTTCATATTATTATAAAAGAATTTCATTTACCAGATTTTCTGAAAGGGAGGAGTCATTGGTCCACACCCCTTGGCTGCTCTAGATGACATCTAAGATTCTTTCTGGCTCTAAATATGTAATGATATCCCAGAGTTAATTAAAAACATCACCAATTTGTTCCATTATTGCATGAGTATATTTTCTATCAAATCTGCACCCTATGTTTAAAAGTCCCTTTCAAGTCATTGTGTAAAATAAATCAATAAATAATATATAACATGGTAATAAAAAAGTTATCTTCTACTAAGCATAAATCAACTCATTTTGTTAGGAGTTTGAAGTCGGAACTCTGCCAGGCTCATTTGATGTCTAATGCCAATAATGTATTTTCCCTTCCCAGTTCAAATTGTCCACTATTTTTAAAACTGAGGTGGAAATCTTATGAGAGCATGCCATTCTTGAAATCTGAATGTTTTCTTTTTCTGCTGAGGCCCTGAAGGAAAAGAACAACCACCTTCCTCACAAGCATCTTGGCACCAGGGCTGGATTTCCTCATTAAAATACTAGGACAGGCACAAAAAAGATGACCCCTCCCAAAAAAAGTGTTTCAGCAATGAATTGGAGGGAGAGATCCCAGGAAAGAGAAAAAGAGTTTATATTATTAAGAAGTTAGGATTTCAGTAATAGAAATGGGGTCAGTCTGGAAGTGTTTTCTGGTCTTTATCCCTTATGCTCAGAATCAAGGATTTAAGTAATATAAGATCAACTTTGGTTAAGGAGAAAGGCAGTTTCATGTAAACAACTTACTTTCAGATCCAAATATTACAGTAAACAAATGAATTTTACTAGTTTTTGCTGTGTTCTGGGCACCATATTCCTGGTAGAAACTGGCAAGGAAATATTGGTTGTTTTATTTCTTAAAGAAAATAAAGTACCCTTTCTTGTTTTTTGGGGGGTGGTCCAAAACAGACGTATGATTTTATCGGTGTAGAAATAGTATTCACCGATTCAAATTGGCAGTTGGTCTCTAATTTATTTTTTTATTAAAATTTATTAAAGATATTATTTGAGTTTTGCAATTTCCCCCCCAATCTTACTTCCCTCCCCCCACCCCCCACGGAAAGCAATCTGTCAGTCTTTACTTTGTTTCCATGTTGTACCTTGATCCAAATTGGGTGTGATGAGACAGAAATTATATCCATAGAGAAGAGACAAGAATTCTAAGAGGTAACAAGATCAGACAATAAGATATCTGTTTTTTTTCCTAAATTAAAAGGAATAGTCCTTGAACTTTGTTTAAATTCCACAGCTCCTTAAGTGGATACAGATGGCACTCTCCTTTGCAGACAGCCCAAAATTTCTCCTGATTGTTGCGCTGACGGAATGAGCGAGTCCTTCAAGGTTTAACATCACTCCCATGTTGCTGTTAGGGTATACAGTCTTTTTTCTGGATCTGCTCATCTCACTCAGCATCAGTTCAAGCAAATCCCTCCAGGCTTCCCTGAAATCTCGTCCCTCCTGGTTTCTAATAGAACAATAGTATTCCATGACATACATATACCACAGTTTGCTAAGCCATTCCCCAATTGAAGGACATTTACTGGATTTTCAATTCTTTGCCACCACAAACAGGGCTGGCTATAAATAATTTTGTACAAGTAATATTTTCACCCTTTTTCTTCTTCTCTTCAGGATATAGACCCAGTAGTGGTATTGCTGGGTCAAAGGGTATGCACATTTTGGTTGCCCTTTGGGCATAATTACAAATAGCTCTCCAGAAGGGTTGGATGAGTTCACAGTTCCACCAACAGTGTAATAGTGTCCCAGATTTCCCCACAACCCTTCCAACAATGATCATTATCCTTCCTGGTCATATTGGTCAATCTGAGAGGTGTGAGGTGGTACCTCAGAGAAGCTTTAATTTGCATTTCTCTAATAATTAATGATTTCGAGCATTTTTTCATATGGCTATGAATTGCTTTGATCTCCTCATCTGTAAATTGCCTTTGCATATCCTTTGACCATTTGTCAATTGGGGAATGGCTTTTTGTGTTAAAAACATGACTCAGTTCTCTGTGTATTTTAGAAACTAGTCCTTTGTCACAATCATTAGTTGTAAAGATTGTTTCCCAATTTACTACATTTCTTTTGATCTTGGTTACAGTGGTTTTAATCTGTGCAAGTTTTTAATTTAATATAATCAAAATAATCTAATTGGTTTTTAGTGATGTTCTCCAACCCTTCCTTAGTCATATAACTGCTCCCCTTTCCATAGATCTGACAGGTAAACTAGTCCTTTATCTTCTAATTTGCTTATAGCATTGTTTTTTTTTTTTATGTCTAAGTCCTGTAACCATTTGGATCTTATCTTGGTAAAGGGTAAGTGTTGGTCTAATCTAAGTTTCTTCCATACTGACTTCCAATTATCCCAGCAGTTTTTATCAAAGAGAGAGTTTTTATCCCAATGGCTGGACTCTTTGGGTTTATCGAACAGCAGATTACTATAATCATCTCCTGCTTTTACACCTAGTCTATTCCACTGGTCCACCACTCTGTTTCTTAGCCAATACCAAACAGTTTTGATGACTGATGCTTTATAATATAATTTTAGATCAGGTAGGGCTAAGCCACCTTCTTTTGCACTTTTTTCCATTAAGCTCCTGGCAATTCTAGACTTTTTATTTCTCCATATGAATTTACTTACAATTTTTTTCTAGCTCATTAAAGTAATTTTTTGGAATTTTGATTGGTAGGGCACTAAACAGATAGTTTAGTTTTGGTAGAATTGTCATTTTTATTATATTATCTCTACCTATCCATGAGTAGTTGATATTTGCCAAGTTTTTTTTAAATCTGATTGAATTTGTATGAGAAGTTTTTTATAATTGTTTTAAAAAAGATTCTGAGTCTGTCTTGGCAAATAGACTCCCAAATCTTTTATATTGTCTGAAGTTACTTTGAATGGGATTTCTCCCTTCTAGCTCTTCTTGCTGTATGTTGCTAGACATATATAGAAAAGTTGAGGATTTATGAGGGTTTATTTTATAACCTGTAACTTTGCTAAAATTAGTAATTGTTTCCAGTAGTTTTTTGGATGATTTCTTGGGATTCTCTAGGTAGACCATCATGTCATCTGCAAAGAGTGAGAGTTTTGTCTCTTTCTTCCCAATTCTAATTTCTTCAATTTCTTTTTCTCCTCTAATTGATGACACTAACATTTCTAATAAAATATTGAATAGTAGTGGTGATAATGGGCACCCTTGTTTCACCCCTGATCATATTGAGAATGCCTCTAGCCTCTCCCCATTGAATATAATGCTTGTTGATGGTTTCAGATAGATACTGCTAATTATTTTAAGGAACAATCCATTTATTCTTACACTCTCTAGTGTTTTTAATAAGAATGGATACTGTATTTTGTCAAAAGCTTATTCAGCATCTATTGATATAATCATATGATTTCTGATAGATTTGTTGGTGATATAATTGAGTATACTAACAGTTCTCCTAATATTGAGCCACCCCTGCATTCCTGGTATAAATCCTATTTGATCATGATGTATTATCCTGCCAATAACTTGTAATCATTTTGCTAAGATTTTATTTAAGATTTTTGCATCTATATTCATCAGGGAACTAGGTCTATAATTTTCTAGAGGTTTATCAATTTTATTGGTTTTTTCATAATACCAACTTTTGGTTTTAATTATTAATTCAATAGATTTTTTGCTTTTGCTTTTATTAATTTCTCCTTTAATTTTAAGAATTTCTAATTTGATATTTAAATGGGGATTTTTGATTTGTTCTTTCTCTAACTTTTTTAGTTGCATGTTAAGTTCATTTATTTCCTCTTTCTCCAATTTATTCATGTAAGTATTTAGAACTATAATATATCCCCTGAGATTCGCTTTGAATGAATCCCATAGGTTTTGGTATGTTGTTTCATTATTATCATTATCTAGGATAAAATGGTTAATTCTTTCTACAATTTGTTTTTTGGTCCACTCTTTTTTAAAATGAGGTTATTCAGTTTCCAATTTGTTCTGGGTCTATATCTCCTTGGCCCAGTATTGCATATGAAATTTTTTGCATTGTGATCTGAGAAAGATGGATTCACTATTTTTGCCTTTCTGTAGTGGATCATCAGGTTTTTATGTCCTAGTACATGGTCAATTTTTGTATAAGATCCATGTATTGGAGAGAAAACAGCTTATTCCTTTCTATCCCTGTTCAGTTTCCTCCATAAGTCTACCATATCTAATTTTTCTATCAATCTATTTACCTCCTTAACTTCTTTCTTGTTTATGATTTGATTTATCTAGATCTGATAGTGGGAGGTTGAGGTCTCCCACTAGTAGAGTTTTGCAGTCTATGGCTTCCTGTTGTTCTTTCAGCTTCTTCTCTAAGAATTTGGGTGCTGTCCCACTTGGTGCATATATATTCTGTATTGAAATGACTTTATTGTCTATGCTACCTTTTAGGAGGATAAAGTTTCCTTCATTATCTCTTTTAACATTATCTATTTTTGCTGCTGCTTTGTCTGAGATAAGGATTGCTACCCCTGCTTTTTTTACTTCAGCTGAAGCAAATTATATTTTGCTCCAACCTTTTATCTTTACTCTATATGTATCTCTCTGCTTCAAATGAGTTTCTTGTAAGCAGCATATTGTAGGATTCTGGTTTTTAATCCACTCTACTATTTGCTTACATTTTAAGGGAGAGTTCATCCCATTCACATTCAAGGTTATTATTACTAATTCTTTATTGCCTTCCATGCTGTCTTCCTCCTGTTTGTATTTTCTCCCTTTCCTCCCCTTATCCATATTCCCCAGTATTTTGTTTCTGAATACCACCCCCTTCAGTGTGTTTGCCCTCCTATATCACCCCCTCCCCTTTCTTTCTCCTTTCCCTTTTTCACTTTTCACTTCCCTTCCTTTTGTTATTTCCCCTTTTTCCCCCACTTCCCTTCCCTTTCTCCATCCCCCCCTTCCCTTTTCCCCTTTTAATACTTGAAAGGTTAGAGGTATTATAAGTTAACTGAATATGTGTAGGTTGACTTTAAGCCAAGTCTGAGGAGAAGATTCAGGTGTTTTTCATCTGCTCCCTTCTTTCCCTCTATTACCATAGGTTTTTTTGTACCTCTTAGTGTAATGACATTTACCCCATTCAATCCCCTCCCTCCTCCAGTCTCTTTCCTGTCCCCCTTTTTAAGGAAGTAGTGTTTTTTTTTAGATCATTCTAAGTCATAGACAATTCTGAGTGTCTGTCGCTTCTAGTTCTGTATATTCTATCGAATAGAGTCAAAATTCCTGAGAGTTATTAGAGTCTTTCTCCCAAGTGGGGTTAAAGCCAGTTACCTCCCATGATAGCAGTCTAATGGATAGGTCATGAATGTCCATCATTTCTGGCTAGGTATATTCATGAGAGTTACAGTTCTCAAGATTTTTGAGAATCTTTTTCCCCCCATGCTGTGATATAGCCAGTTTCAACTTAATTGATAGCATTTTTTTCCTTTTACTGTCCCTCCTTTTTTTTACCTTTTCAGTTTCTTGAACCTCCTGTTTGATGTCCAAATTTTCTGTTTAGCTCTGGTCTTTATATCTGAAATTTTTGGAATTCTTCCATTTTGTTAAATGTCCATCTTTTTCCCTGGCAGTGAAGGCTCAGGTTTGTGGGAAAGTAGACTCTTGGCTGCATTTCAAGCTACCTTGCTCTTCAAAATATCTTGTTCCAGGCCCTTTGTTCCCTTAATATTGATGCAGTAGGTCCTGCATGATTCTTACTGTGGCTCCTTGATATTTAAATTGTTTTTTTCTGGCTGCTTGCAGGATTTTCTCTTTTATATGATAGTTCTGCAGTTTGGCCACAACATTCCTTGGTGTTTTCATTTTAGGATTTTTTCTGGTGGGGATCGATGTACTCTTTCAATAACTACTTTGCCCTCCAATTCCATGATATCAGGGCAGTTTTCCATCACTAGATCCTGTAATATTAAGTCCAGGCTTTTTTTTCTCTTCAATGTTTTCAGGAAGTCCTATAATTTTCAGGTTGCCCCTGCTCGATCTATTCTCGAGGTCAGTAGTTTTGTTGATGAGGTATTTTACATTTTCTTCTATTTTTTCTGCTTTTTGATTTTGGTTACCTGACTCCTGCTGTTGCCTAGAGTCATTAGTTTCTGTAGACTCCATTCTTTTCTTTTTTTTCAGGGTAGGGGTTTTCTTCATTAACCTTTTGTAACTCCTTTTCCAATTGGTCAATTCTATTTTTGAAAGAGCTTTCCATTTGACCAATTGAGGTTTTGAGAGAATTAATTTCTTTTTGCATTTGCCCAATTGAGGATCTGAGAGAATTATTCTCATTTTGTATTTGTCCAATTGATGATGTGAGAGATTTATTCTCATTTTGTAATTGTCCAATTGTACTTTCTAAGGTTTTGTTTTCTTGTTGCAAGGTATTAATTGTCTCTCCCAAATTTTTTAGCTCTTTCCTTATGTCTTCAAAGAAGTCTTTCTGTGCTGAAGATCAGATCATATTCTCCTCAGAGGTGCCAGGTCTCTCTGAGTTAGGGTCTTTCCCTTCAAAGAATTTTTCTATGGATCCTCCTTTTCACTGACCCTTCTTCATTTTGCTAAGACCTTGAATTGGGGAGGGGCTGGTTCAAAGGCTTTACTCACTGAGTGCAGTTTTTCTGGCTGGCCAGCAGGAGGTGCTGGTTGCTTTCCCTGGAATGTCTGTGACCTTGATTGATGCCTTCTCCCTTTGCTTGAAGGGAGAAGTTGGGGCAATTGAATTCTTTTGCTTTCAATCAATGTTGCTCTTTACCCTGGCCTGAGGTCATTCCTTAGTTGGGCTGGTTCATCTGCTCACACACCTGGGCCTGAGGCAGAAATAGTTTGCCTTTGTTTGGGAGGAGGTCTGAGCTGTAATGGGACTCAGAGTTCCTCTGACCAAAGGAGCCCAGGGATGGTGTCTGCAGCTCTTCTGCTCTGGAACTCTCCCCCCCAGCCCTGTCCACAATCTTTGGGGGGACAACACCAACACCAGTGCCTTTACTCCCTAGTTGACTCAAGGCCCTGCCTTCTAGCCCCACAGTTGATCCAGCAAGGTCCGGCTCTCCGGCCCTCAGACTCCCTGTTCCAATTCAACTGTTAATCTGGCTGATCCGGGCCTGATCCTCCCTCTGAGCCCAGATTTACCCACCCGAATTCTTCCAGTGCTGCTGTCTGAGACAAATCCTGAGGTAGATGTTCTTTCTCCTGGCTTTTCTTTCTGGGTTTTGTGGGTCGGATTTCTTTTAAGAGGTTTATTTCATGTGATAGATGGGGAATAGATCCGGAGACTTTAGAACTGTGCCTCTCTTCTCTCAGCCATCTTAGCCAGAAGTCCTCTAATTTATTATTATAATGAGTCACCTGGGCCACTTAGAGTTTGTCAGTTAACAAATATTTAAAGTTAAACTATGCCCCGGGTAATGTTCTCTGTTCTAAGGATTCAAAAGCAAAAATAAAAAAGTCCCTATCCTCATGGAGTTTACATTCTATCAGCATAGATTCTAAATTATTTGCTTTTGTTCAAAAGGCTAGCATGTGTCCCAGAAAAGATCTGAACTCAGGTTTTCCTGACACCCTGTCTGATTTCTTATTAGTAGTCAATCATTCAGGCAATAAATATTTATTAAATGGGAAAGCTTGATGGGGCACTGGACAGAGTGAGGAGGACCTGAGTTTAAATTTTATTTGATTGATTTCTTCATTTTTTTCACACTTAAAAAGTATTGTGCAGTTCCCATGTGCATTTATGTGTTCATTCACTTTAAAAAAGGTAATGAAATAAGGAGGATGGGGGAAACCATAGGGGATTATAGTTATTTGCATTTTCAGAGGGCAGGTATGGACAATATATGATGTTAAAGATTTGGGAAAATATAGAAAAAAAATGTACTATATTCAATGAAATATCACCTTCCTGATGTCATGATCTTCTTCAAGAGAAAAGGACAAACACTGTCATCATCTTCTATAGGGAGTCTTTCTCAATCCCTCTTATCTCCTGTTAATTATTTCTAAGTTATTCTGTGTTTAGCTTGTTTGTACCTATTTGTCTACTCCATTAGAAAGTGAGCTCCTAGAGAGCAGTAACTTTATCTTTATTTGGCTTGCCAGCAAACATTGCAACCAGAGGGTAAATGACTTGCACAGGGTTTAGATTCAGGTCTTCCTGAATCTAGGACCAATACTTTATCTGTGAGCCACCTAGATGCCCCAGCTAATAGATATGATAGCAACATTAACAAAGGCAGACAGATTGAAAAAAATGTTCTTGTTCTCAAGGAATCCCAAGTCTATACATCTGTATATTATTATAAATGGCTAGTGAATAGTCCAGAGTGATTAAAATGATTTTTATTAAGATATCTTGACAAAATAGCACACCTCTCTCATGGTGGGAGAGAACAGGGAAATACCAAAATACAAGTTTTTTTATGCACTTTGAAAGGCTTTGGGGGTGGCTAGGTGGCACAGTGGATAAAGCACCTGCCCTGGAGTCAGAAGTACCTGGGTTCATATTCCGTCTCAGACACTTAATAATTGCCTAGCTGTGTGGCCTTGGGCAAGCCAATTAACTCCATTTACCTTGCAAAAACCTAAAAAAAAAAGAAAGAAAGGCTTTGTTCCTGTCCCCCCCCCCCCATGCTAACCATAGGCTTGGAGTCATAATCTAAATGATTCATTGGCTTCCATACATTTGGTCTGCCCTGCTCATTATACTAATGAGCAAGGACATCTAGATCTCCTTGAGCATGTGCAAAGGAGAAGGTCCAGAACACTAGGCTGAATTAAAAAACAGGTGGGGCAATCTCATTAGTTTTTTATCAGATTGAGGCCACAATGTAAGGAGACTCTAGTCTTTATAATGTAAACTGACAATCCTCCCTTCACATTCTTGTGGAACCCAAACACCCACATTTTCTTCACCCTTTTTGAATTTTTGGGGGAGGGAGGTCCACAACAGACCTATGATTTTATTGGTGTAGAAATAGCATTCACTAATTCAAATTATTATTATAAGGAGTCACCTGGGCCACTGAGAGGTTGTCAATTAACAAATATTTAATGGAAAACTATGTCCCAGACAATGTTCTCTGTTCTAAGGTTTCAAAAGCAAAAATAAAAAAAGTCCTTGCCCTCATGGAGTTTACATTCTATCAGAATATATTCTAAATTATTTGGCAAATATATATATATATATATATATATATATATATATATATATATATGTATATATATATATATATACATATATATATACACATATATATGTATATATATGTATAGAGAGAGAGAGAGAATTTATAGTTATTATGTGTATATAATATAATATAAAGTACAGAATAGCATATTCCTCTACCAGCAGACTTGTTTTTCAGGCGTATCTGACTCTTTGTGACTCTATTTAGGCTTTTCTTGGTAGATACCCTGGAGTGGTTTGCCATTTACTTCTCATTATATAGAAGAGTAAACTGAAGCAAACAGAATTAAGTATCCTGTCCAGAGTAACAAGCTAATAAATGTCTTATGCCAGATTGAACTTGTGAAAATGAGTCTTCCTGACTCCAGTTCTAGAATTCTGTCCACTAGGCCAGGGGCAACTACATGGTGTAGTGGATAGAATATCAATCATGGAGTCACGAGGACCTGGGTTAAAATTTGACCTCAGACACTTGATATTTACTAGCTGTGGGATCTTTGATAAGTCATGACCAGGGCTATATCTCCAGTCATCCTGATTCATATTTGACCCCTGGATCCAGATGACTCCAGAGGAGAAAGGGAGGCAGATGACTTAGTCTAGCATCCACTTCACTCAGATCCAATCCACTGGCTTGTCATGGCATCATCTCCTTGATGTTATGGTCTTCTTTGAGAAGGAAGGGCAAACATCATCATCATCCATTATGCAACTTAGCTGCTCTCCAGACAACTGTTCAGTAAAGTAGTCATCAAGCATTATTAAATATAGTATTTGCTAAATATTATGTAAGGTACAGATGTGAGAATGTCACATGAAAGGCATGACAATGAAGTTGCCTATGGTAAAATAAATGACAAAAAGTCTCAGCTCTCCACAAGCTTAGTTTGCGTGAAATACCATACTTAATAATTCATAACCTTTTTTATGTCTTCCTTTGTCAGTCTAGGTGAAATCCTTGGAACCCTTCTCAAAATAATATTGTGGGGTTTTTTTTTTAAATTCATTAATTGAAGGAAAAATTAAATCTAATTTAATTTAGTTTAAAAAAGGTAATTTTTCCCCCCAATTAAATTCATGATCCCAAGTTAAGCCCTTATTTAAGGTCTATTCTCTGATTTCCAATAAAATTTTAAATTTTTATTTATTTAAGTCAATGGGGTTAAGTGACTTGCCCAAGGTCACACAGCTAATTCTTAGGTATCTGAGGCTGGATTTGAACTCAGGTCCTCCTGACTCTAGGGCCGATGCACTATCCACTTCGCCACTTAGCTGCCTCTCCAATAAAGTTTTGAAAGAAATTGTGCACAATTGCTTAATAAATGCATGCCTGATAAACTACTGTATGTTAAACAAAGAAATTGATCACTTTGAGAGCATTAATGGAGGAAAATGCAATGTGATACCATTAGAATTGAATCAAGTATTAGGGGTTAGTGTGTGGGCATTGTTAGCTGTTCCAAAGCCAAGGTGGGGATGATGAGGATATCTCTTGTAGTTGATCAATTGACTGGAATGAAAATGAATTGAACAGAGGATATTGGGAATTATTTGTCACCTGAAGGGAGGGTTGTTGTGGGGAAGGATAAGACAAGTACTGAATATAAAGTATGTACATATAGATCTCTTATACTGTGGCACCACTCCATGGCACAATTTGGGACAGGAGAAGTAACATGGTGGCCTTTGACAAATGGACACAGGTTTTGCATGTTTGATAAGCTTGTTACTCTTCTAAAACAATAATACAATATTTATTGGAAACAGAGCGGGAGAATCTAGGTTCCTTAGGGCACTTTCTTACATTTGTACCTCACAGAGTAATTGACAAATACTAAGTCCTCATTGATTATTTAATTGCTTGAGTATCCTGTCAATAGAATAATATGTTAAATAGTATTACTACATTAAACATAAATCATTTGAGAGCATGGACTGTATTTTTACTTGTTTGTTTGCCTTCCTTTATATCCCCAGAATGCAGCAGAGTCTCACCTGGCAGATACTATGTGTTTAATAAATAAATGTTGACTCACTAAATAAATGAGAATTTCTTTTAAAAAAAAACATAAAATGTAAACATTTTTATATCTTACAATTTTAAATGCAATCTCAGCCTTCACTATGAGAACACAAATTTCAAGGGGTATTTGGGTTTTTTTTTTTAGTGTTCTATAGGGGTGAAGTAATATTGGAAGACCATGAAGAAAGCAATATTACCCAGAATGTGAGCATGGTAGGTTTTTTTTTAAATCTTAGAGGGAAAAAACACTTTTATTTAATAATCTTGAAGATTAAATCAATTTTCATTTATATCAATAACTTATGGGGGAGGAAAATGAAACAATGGCAGATGTGGGTTTTTTAAAATCAGAATAAGGAATTTCTAATTAAGAAAACCTCTCTATCACTGAAATCTCTAATTGTCTTGAGATTTAAAGTAGTATTTGGCATATGGTGATATTAGTGATTTGACTAGAATCACAGAGGCAAATATGATTCAGAGGTGAAGTTTGACCTAGCCAGATAAAGAACTTAAGTCTTCTAGATCTCTATACTACCACATATGCTTATGAATTTTTTAAAGTTTTTTTGCAAGGCAAATGGGATTAAGTGGCTTGCCCAAGGCCACACAGCTAGGTAATTATCAAGTGTCTGAACCTGGATTTGAACCCAGGTACTCCTGACTCCAGGGCCGGTGCTCTATCCACTGTGCCACCTTGCCACCCTTGCTTATGAATTTAATGTGTAATTTTAAAAACAAATTAAGCAATGACTTCTGCAGAATTGTTGATTTAGTGAGTACCACAATTGAATGTGAGGCTTTAAAAATCAAAGCATTTTCTTAATAATTGTTTGTTGGTTTTCCCTGGGATGCATTTGTAGGGGGGAAATGCTTGAAAGAATACATTGTTTCTATTACAAAACACCAAGTATGTTAGAAACTCCTCACTAAGGGGGGCAGCTAAGTGGCACAGTGGATAGAGCACCGGCCCTGGAGTCAGGAGTACCTGGGTTCAAATCCAGGTTCAGACACTTGATAATTACCTAGCTGTGTGGCCTTGGGCAAGCCACTTAACCCCACTTGCCTTGCAAAATCCTAAAAAAAAAACCCCAAAACAAAACTCCTCACTAAGAAGGAATATACTTGAATCAAATCCGTTGTTATTTGACCTTATGCTTCTCTCAAGTCTCATTCCAAGACAAGTGGTATGTGCTAATCATTTTATCAATACTCGATTGAATGATTGTTATTTTATAGACTAAGCAAACTCTAGGATTGTCCTAGGTTGTTCTTTGGTCTTTTCTACAAAGTCCTGGTCTGATTCTTTGTGGAAATTTTGAAGTTGTCTAAAACCCATTACAATCAAGTGACCAGGGGTGGCTAGGTGGCATAATGGATAGAGCACAGGCCCTGGAGTCAGGAGTACCTGAGTTCAAATCCAACCTCAGACACTTAGTAATTACCTAGCTCTGTGGTCTTGGGCAAGCCACTTAACTCCACTGCCTTGCAAAAACTAAAAACAACAACGACTACAAAAAAACAGCAGAAAAAAACAGTAAAGTGACCAGACTATCTTATGGGAAAAAGGAATCAAGAAGCTTTCTTCCATGAGTCTTTCAGAATGGGTGGGGCATGTCAGAAACAGATAACTCAGAACCATTCTTTTTCTTCAGATCTAAGAAACCCAGATTCATCTACCAACAAAGGTGATGGATTGGCCGACAACCTATTCTCAGATAGGAATCCGATTCTCTGTTCTTTTAGACGGGGCTGTGAAAGTATGCTGCAAAGTAACAATATAGTTTCCCAGTGAGGTATGAGAATGTGAGGCACAACCAATGTTTTAATCTTCTTGGACTTTTATTGCTTCTAACAGAATCAGAATGCAGTCAATGGAACTTTAATTGAAGACCTACCATTAAACAAATCAAAGTAAGTAATTATTATTTGATTGATTCAGTTAAAGTAGCACACAATCCTTTTTTCTTTTGGGTTTAGCAGCAAAGGAAGACAACTATTGTCAATATCCTTTTTTATGGTTACATAAATAGCAACTGAGCAAAAAATTATTTGGTGTCATCCTGTTCTCATTGATAAAATGGTAAAATGGATATAGTCCTGATTCCATTGGAATTTGAAATTCAGTAAGATTTAATCTTGATGAGAATTATTGATAGAAATCTATAAAATTCATTCCACTCAAAGACAAGGCAAATCATTCTAAAATGACAAGGATACAAGTCTATGCTCCAACCACTGATGCCAAAGAGGCCAAAGTTACTCATTTTTGGGAAGATCTACAATATTTTCTAGAAATAACATCAAAAAGAAATGTCATATTCATCATAGAAAATTGGAATGCTAAAGTAGGAAATCAAAAGGTAATTGGAATAACAGGTTCTGAAAGTACAAAATGAAGCAGAGCAGAGACTAACAGAGTTTTGTCTAGATAACTTGCTGGTAATAGCAGATGGTCAATATTAAAATCAGATTGATTATGTAATTTTTGGTCAAAAATAGAAAAGCTCTATATAATCAGCTAAAATAAGACCTGGAGCTGACTATGGCTCAGATCATGAGTTTTTTATAGGTATGACCTAAATAATTTCCCTTATGAATTTAAATTGGTAGTGATTAGGGAATTAAATTTAAGGAATGTAAGGGATTAGATATGATATTTGGAATGTCTACAAACAATGGATAGAGGTTCTCAATATTGTATAGGAAGTCACAACAAAAAAATTCCAAAGAAAACTAAGGGCAAGGAAGCAAAATGACTGCCTGAAGAGGCTTTAAACAATAGCTGAGGAAAGAAGTAAAGGGAAAGGGAAAGAAGAAAAGGAAAGATATATCCAACTGAATGCAGAATTTAAGAGAATAGCAAGGAGAGAGAAGGTTTTCTTAAATGAGAAATAAAAAAAGAAAAACAATAAGCAATCTCAAGAAAGTCAGAGATATCAAGGAATGTTTCTTGAAAAAGTGGTGATGATAAAAGACAAAAATGGTAGGGACTTAACAGAAGTATAGTAGATTAAGAACTAGCAAGAATATACAGAAGAACTACACAAGAAAGATCTTGATGCACTGTTGTCGCTTGCTTCCTTGGTGCCCACAGTGGCAACCTCCCTCCCAGAGGGGAGCTGAGAATAAGGAGTCAAGCCACTACTGCCTTATGCCTCCAGCTCAATTTTATTACTGCTTAGCTATTACATATATACTGTTAGGTCTTCTTGGGTAGAACAAAGAATAATGAGGGAATTGGGGGTGCAAGCTGTATGTATATGCAGTGTCTTGCATTACAGGATAGGGGGGTATGTTAGGGAGGAGGTGATAATACACAGCTGTGTCTAGTACCCTTGGTCAGTGGGGTGGAATGTCCAGCCCCCAAGGACTCCAGCTCACCTTATCTCTCAGGGCGGCTTGCCAGCTCCTGAGATTGTTCAGGTGGCAGTTTTACTTGGAGATGATTTGTGTCATGGATGTTAGAATAGCCTGTGTACCCACATCTCCCCCTTATTTTTCATTTAGGGCGGGGGGCCTGGATAGTTATAATAAACACTGGGTAGGGAACCTATGCGAAATGCATAGGGGCTTTTACATGGGGTCCAGGGGATCTGTGGAGATCAGAAGTTGGGGTCCAGTGTCAGGGAGAAAAGGGAAGGGAGGGGTGTGTGGGGTTTGATCCTCATAGCCAAGGAGTCAAAGGCGAAAAGGTCCCCTTGAAATGAGCAGGTTAGTGGGATCCAGTACAGATATGCAAAGGACCAACAGAATTGGAAACTTTAAGAGGCCTGGGATATGGTGTGGCTGCTTGTTCTTCTGGTGAGAGTGTGGGGAGACCCACAGTTGCATTACTGGCAAAGAGAGCAGGGAAAAAAGATGCATCATAAAAGAATGGGGGGAGGAGATAAGTGCACACTGAGGGGTGATCCATGCTTTGGGGGTGTTCAGCAGGAATAGCATAGTAACAAGGAGTTGGTGAAGAGACAAGTGTCCTCTAGGTTTAAAGTTCATCGCTCTTTTTTGCCAAGGTAAAGAGCTCATCCTGGAGTGCTGTGGGGAGGTTGGGGGAATCACCTTTTCCCCCTCAGTCCTCTGCATCTCAGGTTTCATCTACTGTTGTTTAGAGACATTCTTTGCATTCCTTTTGTCAGGGCTGCTACAGAGCTAGGTGATCTGGAAGGGGGGCTGTTGCTGCTGCTGCTTTTTGGATCAGATCAGATGGTCGGGAATCTACAGCAGGGTGGTGCAATCTGTGGGAAAAACACAAGCAAGTATCCTTCAGGGGGATCCTGAGTTTTGACACCATCTGTTGTGGCTTGCTTCCTTGGGGCCCACAGTTGCAACCTCCCTCCAGGAGGGGAACTGAGAATGAGTCAAGCCACTACTGCCTTATGCCTCCAGCTCAATTTTATTAATGCTTAGCTATTACATATATACTGTTAGGTCTTTTGGGGTAGAACAAAGTATAATGAGGGAATTGAGGGTAAAAGTGCTGTGTACATGCAGCGTCTTGCATTACAGGATGGGGGGGTACATTAGGGAGGAGGGGATAAGACACAGCTATGTCTAGTGCCCTTGGTCAGTGGGGCAAAATGTCCAGCTCCCAAGGACTCCAGCTCCCAAGGACTCCGGCTCACCTTATCTCTCAGGGCGGCTTGCCAGCTCCTGAGATTGTCCAGGTGGTGGTTTTACTTGGAGATAATTTGTGTCATGGCTGTCAGAATAGCCTGTGTACCCACAATGCACCTATAACCACAATGATTTGGCTACTGATCTAGAGCCACACATCCTAGAAGATGAAATCAAATGGACTTTAAAAAACAAAATTCGAGCTGAATGATTTAAAATCTTAAAAGATGATACAGTTAAAGTGCTGCATTCCAGTAAATTACTTTCTGATGGATAAATTTTGAAACAAATGTGAGAAAGAGGTAAAAATGAGTACAAAATGGGGGGCAGCACTTGCTAGGTTTTAGCAATACTTGCACCAAGTATTACCAGAAGTGCAGGCTAGTTTTTGAAGAGGCTATAGACTAAATTGTCAGCATTCTCTGAATTATGGAAAAAGCAAGGGGGGTTCCAGAAAAAATATCTACTTCTATTTCACTGACTACACCAAAGCAAAATGTGGCAAGTCCTCATAGAGATGGGGGTACCAGATCATCTTGCTTATCTCCTGAGAAATTTTTATGTAGGTCAAAAAGCAACAGAATCAAATATGGTTGATATAAGACTGGAAAAGAAGTTTTATAAGGCTATTTTTTTGTTTTTTTTTCCTTTGGTTTTTGCAAAGCAAATGGGGTTAAGTGGCTTGCCCAAGGCCACACAGCTAGGTAATTATTAATTGTCTGAGACCAGATTTGAACCCAGGTACTCCTGACTTCAAGGCTGGTGCTCTATGCACTATGCCACCTAGCCACCTAGCCACCCCTATAAGGCTATTGTTATCTTATTTAACTTTCATTCAGAGTACATCATGCAAAATGCCAGACTAGACAAATCAAAAGTTGGAATTAAGGTTGTTAAGAAAATATAAACAACCTCAGAAATGCATATGAGACCACTCTGCTGGCAGAAAAATGAAGAAAAACTAATAAAAACTGGGTGGAAATTTATATTAAAAATTTTAACATAAAAAGTCGATAAAAAATTGGAAACTGGGCCCATCACTTCTTAGAAAATGGAGGAAAAATGGAAACAGTGTCAGACTTTATATTCTTCAGCTCAGAGTTCACTTCAGACAGTGACTGTCTATGAAATTAAAATAGGCTTGCTTGCTCCTTAGAAGGAAAACTATGGCAGATCTGTACAGTTTACTTAAAAGTAGAAGAGACATAACCTTGCCAACAAATCAAAGCTATGGTTTTTCCAGTAGTATTGTATGAGTGTGAGACTATTGGATTATAAGGAAAACAGTGCTGAAGAATTGGTTCTTTTGAACTGTGGTGCAAGAAAAGACTTTTGAAATTCCTTAGGATGTCAAAGAGATCAAAACAACCAATACTTTAAAAAAATAATTCTTACTACTCACTGGAAGGACAAACACTGGAGCTGAAATGTCAGTATTTTGGCTACATAGTGAAAATACAGGACTCATTAGAAAGACCTCGACTTTGAGAAAAACTAATGGCAGAGGATGAGATGGATAAGTAGTATCATGGAAGCCATGAATTTGACCTTGAATAGATTTTGAAAGATAATGGAGGATAAAAGGATCTGGCATGCTCTGGTCTATGGGATTACAAAGAGATGGACATGACTGAAAGAACTGAACAACAGATTCCAACTTCTAACCCTTTTTTGATGGGGTCAAACTTTCATTAAACATCATTGTAGTGGATAGAGCACCGGCCCTGAAGTCAGGAGGATCTGAGTTCAAATTCAGCCTCAGACACTTAATTACCTAGCTGTGTGGCCTTGGGCAAACCACTTAAACCCATTGCCTTGCAAAAATCTTTAAAAAAAAACAAAAACAAAAACAAAAAAAAACATCATTGTAACCTCCTTTAGAGCAGGAATAATTTTTTTCCCCTCAACTAGAGCCTAGCACACTTACTGGCACAAAATTGCATGCTAATAAAGAACATTAATAAATGCTTCCTATATGTTTGAATAACATATTTTTTCTAGCCATTTAGTTTGGAAAAAAAAAGAGAAATTCAGACAAAGTGTAAATAAGTAGCATTATCAAATACTTTACAAATGTTTCCAAAATGTTCTTCATTAAGTTGACATACAGGGGAAATTTCTTTTTTTCACAACCAACTTAAAGTGAGAGTCTATTTTTTTTATTTTAAAGGAAAAAAACCAATGCTGTAGCTACAGTGAATAGTCAGCCGTGGATATTGTAAACTCTCCTGCTCTGAGGAAATCTGCCAATTCTCCAATAATCTCACATACCAAATCTTCATGAAAATTTGACCCACATTCATATAGGTCAAAACATTGTCTTCAATTCTCCAAGCAAAATACATTTTTGATTACACTTGGAAGAGATTGAATGTTGCAAAGATGATATATAGTACATAAAACTGACAGATTTCAACCAGTTGGATCTGGGACTTGATGTTGTTTCTGAATTTTAATCTCCTTTGTGACATATTCATTTTATTTTCAGATAGAAAGATTTGTGTGGCTAATCATTTTTACTTTCTACAACAGGGTTGTCCAAAATGCAGCTGCAGTTTGATTTTATGTGGTCCCCTATGGGTCTGAAGCTGAGCTCTCACTAAAATGACAAATCAAAATATATTATCTCTTGGTTCAATAGAAACTTTTAAAAGTAAGATTGGATAACCCTGTTCTACAGGAAGCCTTCTTCTAACCCCTCTTTATGCTGTATTTAGCTTGTTTTGTGTACAGTAGTTTGTATGTTGTCTCACCCCATTTGATTGTTAGCTCCTTGAGGGCAGGAATTGTCTTTTGCCTCTTTTTGTTTGTCCATTGCTTGGCACAATGCCTGGGGCATAGGTGTGCTTAAATATTTATTGAAATCATGTAAAGGATCATTTCAAGGAAAAACAGATCCTGAAAGAAAAAATGTATTAGGCTTGATTATAAATATCTTAAATAACAGGCAATTTTGTTCATATACCTGTGAAAACAGTACTTAGTTTAGTGTATCTGTAACTTACTAGCTCTACTATATTAATGTTAGCTTTGACTATTTTGATAGATAGCCATCCCTGAATTTTCTCTCTTCTTAGCTCCATCTTCTTAAGGCCCCAGGTGAATATCTGAACTTGTCAGTTATGCATACTCTAGTATGAATTAAATTGATCACATTTCTTTATTGCAAGTTACCAGCTTGAAATACTAAGGGAATAAGAGTTTTTTTTATGGGGAGGATTAAGAAGGATGGAGGAAGCTATAAATTATAGATCTTGCGAGTTTTTTCTGGAAACAACCTGAGGATAACAACAGGGATGTAGATCTGTGAGTTCGAACTGGGGGAAAAGGAAGATAAAGCTGACCTGGCAGAATATTATGATACAACCTGCCTCCAGGATGAGGAAAGGAAGTATTAAGAAGTGGAACAAGATTTTAGAATAGGAAGTGGAAATGCACTAAAGAACAAATTTCCCCTCCTTTGAACTTTTGCTTAGTATTGACCCTGTCTCTTTCCTTTTGTGGTTCCAGAACTGACATTTTGGTAGCATACTTATGATAAATAGTAAACTTCTACAAATGTGATGAAATATAAAATCTTGTCATTCATTATAGATGCAGAACAAGTTCTTGACTTCCCAATGCATATGGTATTTCATTGTGTGAGATTCACTTCTCAGAGATTTCCCTTTCCCAAGTATTCCCTTGTTATCAACTATATAAATATTGTCATAAATAAGAAATTTAAATAAGAAATTTAAAACCACTTTATTTATTGTCAATGAAAATTATTTAATTGCTTTCTTAAACTGATTTAATCTCAAATTCCTTTATTTTGCAGATTACTAGAACTCAACAAAACACTGGAAGACCTAAGTGAGGTAATTGTGATTATTCCTTTGGTTTATTCAGTAGTGTAGGCACTTGGGGTGAGGATGGGATGGAGAGAATAGGACGATATATCTTTATACTGCATTTTTGTGAAAACAGATATCATTCTCTTCAAATTTTCAAAAAATTATTTTGTAGAAAGAAGTTTTGAAATGTGTTGCTCCAGATGGCAGGACTAGGATCATTACGTGGGAGTTCTAGGGGACAGATCTGAGCTCAATAGGAGAAAGATCTCCCTAATCATTTGAGTTGTCCAATAGTAGGAATAGATTTATTTGTGAAGTAAAAGGGATTTATATATGTGTATATATGTATGTATGTGTATATATACATATATATATTTATACTCATACATATACTGTGTAACTTTTATTATATTTGTATATATAAGCATGCATAATACATACAAAGAAGGATATATGTAAATTAATATTCCTACCTATATGCATACATACATGTGTGTATAAAGGAATTATTATTATCATTAATTTCTCTATTATGGAGGTTATTTAGGTAAAACCTAGATGACGCTATGTCAGGGTTGCTGTGAGAAACTAAAGTAGATAACCTTTCAAATCTTTTGCATATCTTAGATTCTATGGTTCTGTGTGAATCCCTGGGGTCAGGTACTTGACACATTTCATTTTGCCAAAATAACATCTTTTTCACCTTTCAGTCTTATTTTATAGAATGTGATACACATAACCAAAGGTCAGTCATTTTTTCAATTCCTAAGTTCTATGCTTTATATTTTAATAAGAAATAGAATGTTCCCCAGGCCTAGTTATGTTTATTTGCCTCATCTCTAATTTAGAGATACCAAGTATTCAAGGCAGCATGAAGAAATAATATTTTAGATTAATGTATTATCATTTTTCTGAGCACAGCACTTTCACATCTATTGTCTTACCCCTCTTTAGAGTACAGTTTAGAAGTTAAAGAAGGATAAATTCTTTTTACCAAAATGAAACACAGAGGTTAAAGTCTCTCTTCTCTGTCTCTGTCTGTCTGTCTGTCTCTCTGTCTGTCTCTTTCTCTCTCTCTGTTCTCTCTTTGTTTCTGTGAATCTGACTCTCTTTGTCTCTGTAATTGTGTCTCTGCCTTTTTTCTCTCTCATTTCTCTTCATCTCTGTTCTGTCTTTCTGTCTCTCTGTTCTGTCTCTTTTTGTTTCTGCCTCTGTTGAAGTCTCTATTTCTCCTGCTTTCTCTCTCTCTCTCTCTCTCTCTCTCTCTCTCTCTCTCTCTCTCTCTTTCTCTCCCCCCCATTCTTTCTTTTGTTTCTCTCTGTCTCTTCCTCTGTTTGCATCTTTCTTTCTGTCTCTCCCACTTCTGTATTTCTGTGCATATACACATGTAGAAAGCAGTGGGGTGGAAAAGGAGATAGAGAGGGGGCAATGAGATGAGTTGGCGGGTAAGGGGAAGGAAAAACTTACTGAGCAGGGAGTCAGAAAACTTGGTTTTATGCTTATGATTTTGGGTTAAATTTGCTGAGTCTCACCTATTTCATCTTAAATAGAAAGACTGCATTTTGCACTATATTTCACAGGACTTTGGTGAATATCAATGAGATAATATATGTAGAGTGCTTGCAATCCTTAAAGCACTATATAATTTTTTTTATATTGGGCCTGTAAATGCACACAGCTAGTAGTAGTAGTAGCAACAGCAGCAGTAGTAGTAATGTTAGCAGAAACAATAGTAAAAATAATTTATTATTACTATTATTATTATTATTATTATCATCATCAAGCCTTTTCATATTAGCTAAAATAAAACAAAAAATGCAAAGCCAGTCAACTGAGATATCCAGAGTAGAACACCAGAAGTAATTGGAGAAACTCTTGTTTTCTATCACTATGGAAAATCTATTAAAATCTCTATCAATCAATAGCTTTCATTACCACAAAAGTAATATACTTTACTAACTATATACCTATACATACATATAAATATACATATCTATATATATATATATATCTATTCATGTAAACATATATGAAAGGAGACAGAAAAAAGTTTCTTCTCATCATCATTAGATTTTGGAGGAAAAGATCAGGAATATGGCTGATATGGAAATTTTTTTCATATGATTATACATTTTTGTAATAGATTTTGTTTTTCTCAACTTCTTATTGCATGGGGGAATGAGAGAATTTGGAAATAAAAAAATCAGAAACTCTCAGTGTTTAAAATTTTAAATATATACTTCAAATTTCCACAAATACTGATAGATATGCAATTCTCTGTTTTGAATTTTTTCCAAACTATAGTACATTCAATTGTACGTTCACAATAAAAGTGAATATCACAGTCAACATCTGCCCCTTGCTGTCTGCCATAAAAAGAATAAAGGTTCATCTAATAGGTAAGTTTATTTTTAGTCTTATTGTGTTATTCATTTTTAGATTGTTTATTCCTCTAAGAAAACCTGTGTTATATAGAAACAGCATGTTGGATAGAGAATTGGTTTCCAAGTCAGGAGGTCTTTGATTCAAGACTGGTCTTAAGACATATATTGACTGTATATCCCTTGGAAAGACACTGAGCATCTCAGTATACCAGACTCCTGTCTAAGACAGTAAATTACAGAGCAGATGCTAACCTACATTGTTAGAAAGAATTTCTTCACTTAGAAATTTCCTATATGAATGAAACCATGGGTCCAGTTCCACTTTATTTTAACCATGAAAATATAATTTATATTTAATTTAGTAGGTAGAATAAATTTGATTCCTTTGTAACACAAACACAGTTACAGTAGGAAAATATAGAATTTTTCATATGTCCATTGAACATACACTTGATAGCAAGTATGTTTTTATTTTTTAAAATCCCAATAAATCAATCAGTAAGTTTTATTAAACACAATAATGTGCTAAGCTCTAGTAATACAAAGAGAAAGCCTATAATCTATCAATATAACCTATTTCAGGATATTATACTACAGTTGCTATTATAGGACTAGAACATTCATGAGACTTAATGGAGAGGCAATATGGAATAATGGCAGGATGACAGATTTAAAGCTTACCTGAGATGCTTGCTAGCAAGTAGTCATCCCTTGGCAAATCACCTGACCTATCTCTGCATCAGTTTACTCATCTGTAAAATGAGGGATTTAGTGTCAGTGGCCTCTAGGGTCCCTACATTTCTATATAATTTGATGAATAATATGTTATTTAAACAACAGTGTTGTATTTAGAATGTTTAACCAAAGTTTTTATTCTTTTTCTTTTGCACAATTTAGAACAGTGTTGCTGCTCCTTCAAGACACATTGCCTTTCAAGTCCCAAAGAATTAAAACAATTGCAATGGTATGTAAACAGATATTCAATCATTTCCCAAAATAAACAAAAGAACATTTGATTTAGTGATTCTCTAATAACACTGGGTAAGTTTCTGAAATTACACATTGAAATGACTTAATTTAATACTACGAATAATGGATTAGGACCTTATTTTGTTGTTTCCAGAACTGGAGTCATGATTAAGAGGGATTGCCAAGGACATTCATATTGTGTCACTAGAAGTGAAATTCTTTAACTAATCAGATAGATCAGAATGAAAGCATTTGCCAAGAATGTTTTCATTAATCAAGAATGAAAGTCAGAGATTCTAAGGATCAGATACCATCTTAGTTCCAACATTAAATGATTCTGAGTAATGATCCAGTGGCCTTATTCCCATCACTTACTAGGCAACTTTCTGGTTCAAAGTCTTTGGTATATACCAATAATTATTCCATCATGAGACAAGTTTGGATATATCATGTTGTCACTCAAGTAGACCTTCTAGTCTAGCCAATACTGACAAATAGAGACAAGTTTAAATGTGTCATATTTTTGTCACCAACTTGTCTTCAGAAAATCAAATATTGGTATTTTGCTTGGAATGCTAGATGGCATGAAAACCATATCCACAAGTCTAAGGACATCCAAAAACATCCAGAACTTCATCAGAAGTCTTGCTTCTTATACAAACAAGGATATAGGATGAAATTGTTCTGTAAAAGCCAAGTAAAAAGAATGTTTTTGCACAATACTCACATCACTATAATAAGTATAATGTAAAAGTCATGTTTTGTTGTATTTGGCAACATGGTCCTCTTTGATTAGAAAGGATAAACATCATCATCATCATCATCATCATCATCATAATCATGCTATATGGTTGTCTGTATGACTGTCAATTATCTGTACCAATATAGGCAGTACATAGGATATATTATCCAAAATCACAAATAATTCAAAAGTAATTTATATTCAGGATTGGAATGTAGCATGATGATGGAATGAAAAGATATGTGTGACAAATTCAAGAGTATATGAAAGCCTTTGATCCTCAGATGGAATCATCTATCTTCAGCCATTGCTGTAATGAAATGTGAATGACATTTGAGTGTTGTTGATGGTATACTGAAGGATCCTTCTTCTCAACACTTTATAGCCCTGGGGTATTTATAGAGGATCTAGAATCAGACTAGAGGAATCATAACCAATCTGAGATGAATTCACTGTAATGTCAGGTGAGTCTTATTACAGAAGTTGCTTTAGAAAGCAACAAGTGATCAATACTGAACTAGGACCTCAAAGAGACTTCTTTGCCAATCTGGACTCTGAGACTAATTACCCATCTAGTAGTGAGGGAGTAGGTTTGCCCAGAGATTACATTTTTTATTATCTGTCAAAAGGAAACTATGATGTCTATATCATGTGGTTGTGATTAAATGACATTAAATGAGATTTGGTCTTATGGTTTAGACTAGCATAGGAGAACTCCTGATTGATATTCTCTCTATTTCAATACAAATTTCTAACTATTTGGCAACTTATAGTATTATAGGGCTGCCAGGATCTCTGGGAGCTTAAATGACTTGTCCATGGATAGACAGCCAATATGTATCAGGCAAGAATTCATGTGTTTTAGACTCTAAGGTTGACTCTTTACTCACCATGCTATGTTGCCTTCCAATCAACAAGATTAAGATTATGTGTTTAAAAGCATGTATACATACTTTACTCTAGAGACAAAGTAGTTTTATTAGAGGTTATAGAGCCCTTAGAAATCATTGGAAATGGTTAGAATGTTTGGTTCTTTGTCTGAGCTAGGACCCCAAGTCTATCCTAGTTCATAATAGGCCAGGCTCCATCAAATCAATGTAAGAAATCTTGGAGTTAAGGGTACAAACAATATAATTACCGATTGCTAAATGTAAAACTATTTGGAAGCATGGGGAATCCTCAAAATTCCCTAAATTCCATCTACTCCTGTTACTTCCATCTTCTGTTGTGCATGGAGAAAGGTCCTCACTCTACTACAAGTGATGTCAAATTATTACAGCACTGGACCACTTGAGGACTAATTTCTGGTGAGTGATAGCTAAAAAGCTCATTTGGAAAGGTTTGAGATACTCCATTAGTCAACAGCTTTCTCAATACATTTCAATAGCCTTTGTTTGGGAAGGATAACATACCACACTCCCTGGATTGAACTTCTATTTCCTTTCAATGGTGCCAGGTACCAAAGCTAAGTGGGCATGATAATAATCAATAAGCATTAATTAATCACCTATTATATGCCAGACACTTAGCCAGTAGCTGGAGATATAAATTCAAATACTTACTTTCCAAGAACCTTCATTATAATGAGGGAAACAAATACACATAAGTGTAGACAGAATAAATTTGAAAACAGAATATTTAAATACAAGGTAGTTAAGAGGTAGGGCCTCCACAGTTGGGGCTTTCAGCTTCCTTTGGATCATGATGCTTGAACTGCATCTTGAAGGATAAGTGGAATTCTATGAATCAAAGATGAGAAGTTGGTAAATTCTAGGCATGGAAGACCTAGGTACAAAGGTACAACGATGGAAGAAGGAGTATCCATTAGTGTAAGGGTCAGAGAGAAGTCCAGTTTGTTTCAGAGTGGGAGAAGGAATAATGTATGGTGAGACTGGAAACATTTTAAAATTCAGGCAGAATGTCTTTTAACTTAGGTACATAACCACTAAATTTGTGGAGCAAAGGAGTAACATTTGAGGAAAATCACTTTGGAAGCATAGAGAAACACTTTTCTGTGTAGAGGAGGGACTGAGGTGGCCTCTCTCTATATATATGGCCCATATCAATATATCTATATTTATATGTGTGTGTGGGTGTGTGTGCGTATATACATATGCATATCATCTTGTTTAATCTTCACAAGAGATCTATAATGTAGGTTTCAGTATTATCCTATCTTGCAGATGAGAAAACTAAGACTGAGAGTTTAAATGACTTCCCATTGTCACTAAGGCAAGAAGTAGAGGAATTATATTCCCATCAGACATTTTAGATCATGAATTTTCAAAAACTAATAATAATAGCATTTATATAAACTTGCAAGGCATTTTACAAAGTACTTTATATATGCATAAAACATTGTATGTACATATAAATAACATTAATTTATGTAATATTTTTAATTGAGATGCTATAACTGAAAATGGAAACCATCAAACCTTGAGGGGTCTGTATCTGAGGTTGGGATCACAGGCACCATTTGTCAAGCAACTAGGCCAATGATCACCTAGTTGTGTTTACATTCAATCCTGATATAATGTGTAGCTACTCTTGAAAGAGGAGCAAATTACTCTTTGAGTATTTAAGCATATGCCAACAATGAAAGAATTAAGGGGGAAAAAAGAAGCAAAATACTCAGGTATTTTGTTGTTCCTTTCACCTGACTGGTCCAACATACCATTTGGGAAATGCTAAGATTATTGTAGCATTAGAATTATTACCCATTTTATTCTCACTACAACCCTGGGAAGTAGGTGCTGGAATTATTCTCATTTTACAGATGAGGAAACTGAGTCTGAGATACCAAGGAATTTGTCCATGGTTACACAGTTCAAATGCTTAAATCAAGATTTAAATTTGGTAGTCTTCATTATTCCAAATATAGCAGTGTATCCTCTATGTCACTTAACTTCCTTTAACTTTGGTTCATTCCTTTGAGTATTGGGAGAGAAGGAGCAGAAGATGTAGGAATAAAGGTTGAGTGTTACAGAATTCTACCACCAACTATATCTACTACAAGCTAACTGCTACCAACTAAGGAAATTTTAAGAGGGTCAAATCTAGTATGCTAAAGGTGGTTCTCTAAAATTTTCTTGCATGGCTCATGTTTTTTTTTCCAGTGATCTACAAGATTCAGTCAAGTGTAATGATAATTCTGGTCATCAATCCAGTCCAGTTTTTTCTTCTTCTGGCAAATCTATTCCAATGTCTCCTCTTGCTACTTTTTCCTCTAAAATTAGTCCTATTTTTATTCCTCCAAATATATCATCTGGGAATGGATTTAGTACACCTTACATTCAATCTTCAACCTGGGATATTCATATCTCTCCTACTCAACCATCCAGTCAAACTGTCACGGGGCTGCCTCAACAAGATTCTTCCACATCAGTCACCTCAGAAACAATACTTTCCTCCATAATTTCTTCTAATAGCTCTTCAGTCTCATCTACCACCATCTCTACTGTTAATGATCCCTCAATCAGCTTACCTCATGGAATTACAGGTAAATATGAAAAGTCAAATTAAGATCATAACATAAAATATCAGATCTATTAGCCTGATGACTAGCAACTTTTGCAATGAAACTATATGACTTCTTCCTTGAAGGAACAGTAGTATGAGAAATGATGATATATCTTTGGCATTTAATAATAATTATTTTATTATTCCCCCTGTTCAGCTCTTTATGCTAAAACCAACCAGTGTGGGAAATCTTTCTAAAGCACTTACATAGACAGAATGCCTGAAATCTAATCAAAGATAGTAAAAGAAATTTTAACTCTGAGTGCATTCCTGCTCATTGTGTTGACTCTGACAGGTTTGGGAAAGTGTGGAGTCTACCTTTTGTCATACAGGTGATATAGAAACTGATAAGTCTCTTTGACCAAGATTTCAGTGATCTAAGTCATATACCCCATCCCACAATATAGTCCACCCTCTCATTGTAATATTCATTTTCTCGATAACCAATGAAAGTTGATTGCCAGCCACTGGAACTCAGCTCTTCCAAAGATGAACCTACCCCCATGAAGGGTCTTTAGTTTAAGAAAAATGGTCCAAAGACCCTCCTCTTATTAAAATGCTGATATTATTAATAAAATGATTAAATTAACCAAGAAACTATGTATCTCAAATCTTTTTAAATACCACAGTTTATAGAATGTTGGAATGTGAGTTAGGAAAATCTGAGTTTTAATACTGTTTCAAATATTTATTTGCTGTGTGACCCTGGGTAAATTGCTTAATCTCTATTAACTTCAATTTCCTCAACTGTAAAATGGGAGTTATAATAGTGCCTATTTCACAGGGTTGTTATGAAAATAATGAATATTAAATGTAAAGCTTTTTGAAAATCTTGAAGTACAATGGAAATAGAAATTATTATATCTTACTATAACACCAAAAGTTTGTCCCCTTATGGTTTTAGCATATACTTTCTATGAAATCATTCCTAAAATGCAAATATAACTGAGTTTGTCTTGATGGATAATAAGGAAATTTAAAAAAATAAAAAGGAAATCATTTTGAGATGAAGAGATATGTTTATAAAGATAGCTATTGCTTTTAAGGTTTCCTTTTCCTCAGGAGGGGAAAAAAGAAAAATTTATAAATGACTATTTTAAAAATCTCAAGAACACTCTTGATCTGTGAGAGCTATTTGAATGAAAAACAAATGTAAAAGTTTGTCTCCTTAGATATTTATTAAGTTGAAGAAAAGAGAAAAAAGAGGCAACAGATTAGGGAAGGAAACCAAAACAATTGTGAATATTTTCCAGATTTTAAAGTCAGTGAGTGATAGTTGGACTTTCCTTGGGGAATTTGTTCCATTTGGTGGATAGAAAACAAAGCCAAGTCCTCTGTCTGCACATGAAAACTTAGCAGGGAAATAAGAGCCAATTGTCCTCTCCTCTGAGACAAATGTACTTACTTATGCTAATTAATTGACTGACTAATCAGAGATGGAAGATACCATGAGCTTCCTTTATCATTGCTTGTTAAAGCCCTGCATGAAATTCTGAGCTTCTCTTTATAACTCACAACTCCTTCTTATCTATCCCTTTATCTTTTAACAAATAATCTTTAGAAGTTAAAAAAAAATAAGGATAACTTCACATAAGTGAAAAGATCCAAAAGACATTAAGGTAGCTAGATGGCACAGTGGATAGAAAACCAGACCTGGAGTCATCTTTCTGAGCTCAAATCTGAGCTCAGATCCTTACTAGCTGTGTGACCCTGGGTAAGTCAATTAACCCTGTTTGCCTCAGTTTCTTCATCTATAAAATGAGATGAAAAAGGAAATGTTAAACCACTCCAATATCTATGCCAGGAAAATCCCAAATGGGGTTACAAAGTGTTGGACATGTCTGAAAGGACTGAACAAAAACAACAAAGCAAGATGTCAGCTAGTTAATCAATAGGTATTTATTAGTTTTCTACTATGAAATACCATCAAAAAACTACAAAAATTCAGTTAAATTAAGAAAGTTAGAATATATCACAAAACTTATGACCTTTCCTGGGTTATTCTCATTGACTTTTAATGTTAACCATGGGTACTTTCAAAATATTTTAAATTACAAAAGGTTTGTATTCACTTGGAGGAAAAAAAATTCTATATAGCTTTAACCAGTACATGTAAATACATAAACATTTTAGGGTCTTGGTGTTTTTATGAATGTCACTCTATCTTGGTCTTGGTCTCTCTCTTTCTCTCTTTCTCTCTCTCTCTCTCTCTCTCACTTATACACATAGACACAGAAACACACACATAGACACATATACACACACAAGTTTTTAATAGATTGCAAACTTCCTAGAGACAAAGGCAATATTGTCTTTCTATTTTTTCAAAGTGGCTTGCACTAGGTTGCTAGTTTAAGTTAACTTAAATGTACATTCAAAAATATGCATTGATACCCATTGGATCACAATGGTTCTAATAAATGCAAGAGTATAGATTTTGAAATGCTTATTCTATCTTCCATATAGAACCTACAATAATGTTTGTCATGATCAACATGTGCTGCAAAGTTTTGCTCTTTGTTTATCCATTTAAAACATAAAAATTATAACCCAATTATTATTTTTTCTTCATCATAAACTCAAATTCTTTTAAGACTGTTGTCAATGTTAGAAACCACTGGAAGGCAAAGAAAACAAAAGTGTACTTTTCAATGTTAAGGGATGCAAAATCTTTATTTCCAAGTGTCTTTTCACTCTTTATCTCCTTTCTAAGGCTTACTCAGTCCCAGACTCTAGCTCCATCCCACCCCACCCTCAACCCAAATGTTGCTGCTTGCTTTTCTTGGCTTGGCATTGGGAAGGTCACAATATCTGTTGTATAATGCCAAGGGATATAACCACCTTCTGCAATGCAAAGAACTCTTATTTGATCAACTTAACTGTTCATCTTGACATAATTCCTCATGGCAAAGAATACTCTGCCATGAGCACAGAAAAGTTTGAGAAACACTGACCTGTATAGAATAAATTATTATTCCAATATTTATCCTCATTCATTCCACTAAGAGATTTCTACTTCAAGGGATTTATCTAACATTTGTTGAGTTATTTCTTTTGTTGGCCTCTTTGGCCTAAATCACAACTGGGTCAATTCCCTAGCTCTTAATGGGGAGAATGTTGCTCTAGTGAAGACTAAAATGTACTTTGCTTCAATTCGCATGGAGTGTACAGAGACTCCTTTCCTTAACATACAGGAGAAGAAATAAATAATGGGTATAAGCAGCAATGAAAGCAATCAGAGAAAGCTGTGTAGGATCTATCTAGCATCAGAGTAGTCTGTCTCCTCCTTCCAGTAGTTGACTTCTTGGGAAGAAAGAAGGGTATATTAGGCCAGGGAGAATGGTGAGGTTCAACCATATGAGGTGTAGAGGAAATGATTCTTAGAGGTTCCTCTCAGAACCTCATTTTTACTTTAGGTCCATTCCATCAGTACCTAGTCAAATTTCTTATGATAATTTTTCACTACTGTTCCATATGATCATTATATTAAATGAAGATTTGTTTCTTTGTCATAGAAAATTTTACTATCAGCAGCATAAGCACATCTGAATTTGAGAACAAAGTATCTCAAATGGAAAAGTCTCTGTCTTCAGAAAACTTGAAGCCTAGCCTTGCTGGGGAAATGATTCGTGAAGTGAGCAGACTCCTCCATGCCCCACCAAGCCTGCTCACTCCTTTGTCTCAAAGGTATGTGTTTGCTTCCAAATTGATAGACTCCAGGTTACTTCTTCAGGAGATAAAGAACTCATAAATAATTTTGTGAACCAAAATTTACAAATCTATAATATTGGATATCTACAAGAGCATAGTCTACAAAACATGAAAATGATAGTCTTTTTATAATCAACCCCCAGACTAAATCTAGAGGATGGTACAAAGTCTGTTTTTCCCCCCTCTGGAGGGACATGAAATACACTCAATTTTTATCCCTTCTAGATCTAAAAATCTGGAGGTATTCAAAGTGAGTTAAAGGAACCCAAAGATAGCATGAGAAACAATTATAAGACCTGGGAATGTTTAATGTTAGAGAATTCTCTCAACCCAGAGAACTGAGACCTATTGGGAAAGGCATAACCATCAATAGGAGTCAATGACTTTGGGTGAGAGACAGGAGGCCAAACTGAAAGCAATGTATTAGCATGCTAAGGAAGAAGGCAGATAGTAACTTTAATTTCCTAGGATACCTAATCGATTTTTATAACTTTTCCAGTCTATTTAAGTCCATCAGCAGCATTCTGGCACAACTTATAATAGGAAAGTAAGACTATGGGAGAAGGAAGGATAAGAAAAAAAGGGGGGGGGGAATCATTCAAAGAAGAAAAGCAGGAATTCTAGGGAAATGTTTACCTTGCAGCTGACAGGATTTGTTATTAGAAAAGAAGATGGTTCTTGTAGGAGAAAAGGGGAGGTGACCAAATAATTTTACAATTGTGAAAGAAATCTTTTTGGACAAAACTGAAGGTTGAGGTAACCATTTAAACAAGACTGAAGGTATGTTCTCTTATCCAAGGACAATAAATAATGGTTATAACAGTGAAAAACACCATTTTCTTTACATAGCTGCTTTAATTTTATTTCTCTTTACTTTCCTCTATGAGGCCATCAGATGATTAGGAGATTTCCTAACTGTTAGGCCATCAAGATGTTGTGAAATGATTGTGTCCAGTTTCTTCCCATGTTAATTCTGGCAAGAAAAGACTTGGTGTATGGGAACATGGTGAGGTGGGAAGGAGGCATAATCAATATATCTTCAAAATACTTGAAAAGTCTTCAGGTAAAAGATTGTAGGATCAAAGAATTACAGCTGGAAAAGATTCTACAAGTCATCTGGTCCAAATTCCTGGTTTTAAAGATGAAGAAACTGAGATCCAGAGAGATTAAGGGACTTTCCCAAAGTCACAGAGATAACAAAGGCAAGAAGACTTGACTTGGCACAGGATATCTGACTACAAATCCAGCATTGTTTTTAGGAGTAATTCATGCCTTAGCTAAAAGACTAGATCTAAGTGACCTTTGAAGTCTCTTCCAGTATTGAAATACACTTATTCTAGAAAGATAAATGATCAGTTAAAAGCAAGGAGGATTTAGCTTTTGAAATGTTTTCTTTTTTATGGTAGGTTATTAAAAATAGTGGATGATATTGGCTTAAAATTGAATTTTTCAAACAAGACCATCAGTTTTACCTCACCTTCTTTGGCTCTGGCTGTGGTCAAAATTAACACCAACACCTTTACCAAAACCACTTTTGCTGCCCAAGATCCTTCAGAGCTTCAGGTAAACACTTTCAATTTTTATTAAACAGAGAAACATTCTAGTTTATCTCATTTTATTTCACAATAATTTTTATTTCAATATAATTCAAATTGTTTTTGTGCTTCTTAGATTATGGTATATGGAGAAGGGACACATTAAGATTAGGGAGTGAAGAGACAGTCATTCCGATCTTTCAAAGTTTGCTCATTAACTTGAAGGATCTTATTTGCATAAAGTGTTATTTGATATTTTACCTCTTAGATTCATCAGCATTTGAAATCATTGTGAAGGAAGGAAGGAAGGAGGGAAGGAAGGAAGGAAGGAAGGAGGGAGGGAGAGGGAGGGAGGGAGGGAAGGAAAGAAGGAAGGAAGGAGGGAGGGAAGGAAGGAAAGAAGGAGGGAGGGAAGGAAGGGGGAGAGAGAGAGAGAGAGAGAGAGAGAGAGAGAGAGAGAGAGAGAGAGAGAGAGACCTATTGCCACTACCACTGTCCTCAAAAATGATTTGTCCACAATTGTCATTTACTAGCTTCCCACAGCTATCCTGAGTTCTTAGATGTTAAATCATATACCCATATCCCCAGCATTTAGCACAGTGGATGGCAAATAGAAAACTTAATTTTTTTCATTCATTCATTCTTTCATAGACTTGCCCAAGGTCATATAGATAGGACACATAAAGGTAGATTTGAATTCAAGTCTTCCTAAATCTAATGCTAACAAACAAGCTATATACTATTTTATTCTCCCTAAACTACATCTTCTTTATAGCACTTAATTTCCTATGCAAAGCAGTAGAATGATAGTTCCCTGAGATCAGCGAATGTTTCTTACTTTTTGTCTTTGCTCACCCAATGGCTAGTACATAGTTCAGTCATATCCAACTTTTTGTGACCTCATTTAGAATTCTTTTGTCAAAGATACTGGAGTGGTTTGTCAGTTCCTTCTCCAGTTTATTTTACAGATGAGGAAACTGAGGCAGCCAGGAATAAATGACTTGTTCAGAGTCACAGAGACAATTAATGCCTGAGGCATGATAGGTAAGTCTTGCTGATTTCAGGCCTGGATCCCTATCCACTGCACCACCTAGATGCTTTGTTGAGCTGAAAATGAAATCCTTCTTATAAAAAAAGGGTCTCGGGGCGGCTAGGTGGCATAGTGGATAAGGCAACAGCCTTTGAGTCAGGAGTACCTGGGTTCAAATCTGGTCCCAGACACCTAATAATTACCTAGCTGTGTGGCCTTGGGCAAGCCATTTAACCCCATTTGCCTTGCAAAAAAAAAAAAACCTAAAAAAGTGTCTCCTTATAATTTGTCATTTCCTAATCAGGAAGACCACTCTAGTCAACCAAAATAACTTCCCCTTATTCTCCAGGTATGGAATTCCTTTAACAGAAGGCAAAGCTCTTTTTTTTCCTTCTACAATGAAATAGAAAGTTTAAATTTCAAATAAGATAAGGTTCTGTGATTCCATTAATATGGAGCAGGGGTGGGGAATCTTTTGGGGGGTTTTTCTGCCAAGGGGCATTTGGATATTTATAACATCATTCAATGGTAATACAAAATTATCAACTTAAAAATTAGCTTGCTATATTTGGTCAAAAATTTAATTCACCCCTAAAATGTTCCTAGATTTAATGAATTTTTGAGTCCTGCTTGAAACTACTGTGGCAGCTCCAAACCAAATGATTTTGTGGACCCCAACATATCAGCCAATTTCTGATACTCTTTGTCCTTTTCAATTTTAATTGTCACTGCAACCCATCAGAGTCAAGGGAGTGTGAATCCATAGACCAGATGAGCATAGTCTAATCCTGTCTAATTACTTTCTTTCCTATGGTATTACATGATAAATTGTCCTCTGGCATCCTCTTCTCAAAAGTCTCACTGACAAGTTTAAGTCACCAAGCTGGTGAATTCTGAGAAAGACTCCATTCTATCATTTCTCTTTTCTAAATTCTCTTTGATAACAGTTGTACTATGGGGGGGAATCAATAAGAATATTTAAGGACAACCATATTCTCAGGTTTCTTAAATGTTTAATTAAGCTTCAGTTTCTAGTGTTATACACAGAGCAGGTGCTTAATTAATGCAGAATCCTTTGGTCCCATTGGTTCTCCAAACCCCACCAGCAATGACTGACATCCCTCTACCTCCTCTCCTATTTTATGTACTATTGAACTGAATTGAAGGAAGTTACAAAACAATGCTGACTGAATCCACTATAAATTTGTTATCTAATATCAACTGGGCCCTCTTTGCTACAAGGCAATTCTTTTATTCTACCCTAATTGATTTTTTTATCCCACTCACCACAACAATTGTTCCAAATATTCTTTTCTCCTCAAACTTTCTATAGCTTCTCCTCTACTTAAGGACCTTGCCTCATATTTTCAACAAAAAAATTGAACTGTTTACTTTGAATGTCTTCCTTTCCCTAATTCCTTATCTCATATTTCCCCTATATCACTTTCTATTATGTCCTTATTCATTCCAAACTCTGATAAGGAAGTGGCCTTTCATATAGCAAGGTCAACCCTTCTACATGAACCTCTTATCTTCTCCATAAGATTGTTCCCATGATCATTCTGCCTTTTTCTCTATCTCTGTCTGACTTGCAATTTGATGTCTAAATATCATTGCAATCTGATCCCCTTTCCAGTCTTCTTACACTTTTCTTTCCTCAGTAAAATTGGTCTTTAATTGCTGTACCTCACACTCAAAGCTGCCTTTTTCTCTTCTCTATGTCTTTTAACAAGTTTTCCTTCTTACCTGGAACATTCTCTCTCCTCACCTTCAATTTGTTCAATCTTTTTTGTCAAGACTCAGCTCTATAGGAGGCCCTCCCATCCTTCCCCTAAGGCTACCTCATATCTCTGTATGTATATTGTATATTCTTATTAATTGCCAGTTTGTTCCTCCAATTAATTGTAAACTTCTTGAGGGTAGGATCAGAAGTGACAGAGCTAGAATTTGAAATAAGGGTCTCCAATACCAAATCTAGCTCTTTCTGTCCCACAAGTCCAGAAGAGAATTTAAATTGAGGTTCCCCCCAATTCCAAAGAGTTTGCTCTTTCCACTATACTATATACTACTTTTCAATCTGACTAAAAAATGTCTACTATATGAAAATGAAAAGGTAATTTTTTTCCTGAATAGACAAGCACTAGTAAAAATCTGCCACATTATCAGTTCTCAAGTTAGTGTTGTTAACAAAAAAAAAACAGAGTCGCAGAAGTTTTGCAACTGGTTAACTCAAAAAAATACTGTAGAGCTCACACAGGTGAAAAGCAAAAAGCTTTCTTTGTTCCATTGCAGGAGAGAAATTATACATAGGTGTTGGGGCTTCTTCTATTAGGAGACCCAAGGCAGTGAGGCTAAGCCTTGATTTATATATTTGTGGTTAGATAAAGACTAAGCAGTGTAGTATAGACACAACAGCCACAGTGAAGCAAGATTATCTAGTGACAAAAAGTCTATTCATAACAGGGTGCTTACCTAAATAAGGATAACATCAGTTCTGTGATTAGGTTGCAAGAGTGTTTATTCAAAGAGTGAATGCAAAGGATTGTTATAACAAATTCAGAATAGTTTGTTTGTTAGACTTTAGCTCTGGAAAATAAAGTGTCTCTTAATAGTTAAAAAGAGGGGGCAGCTAGGTGAGGCAGTGGATAGAGCACCAGCCCTGGAGTCAGGAGTACCTGAGTTCAAATCCAGTCTCAGACACTTAATAATTACCTAGCTGTGTGGCTTTGGATAAGCCACCATTGCCTTGCAAAAACTAAAAAAAAAGTTAAAAAGAGAGGATGGTGGTTTTGGAGAGTAGTTTATTAAGTTTAAGGCAAACTGTCTAAATGGTTCCAAGCAATAATTTTAGTGTAGTCCCATTGTCTAATGAAATGTTTTCAGTCTATCCTTTTAGATTTGTTACTGAGTTCTGCCTCTAGGTCCCCTAATTCAGACCTTCAGCCTCCTTAAATTATGTCCAGAAAGACATCATATGTCTCTTGATTGGTTTTCAGGTTTCTTTGGACACACTAGCTCCTGAAAATAGTATTGGTATTATTACTCTACCCAGTCTTTTGATGAACAATTTATCAGCTGAAGAGACAAAGATAGCATCTCGGATACAGTTCAATTTTTTTGAGACACCAACCTTATTTCAGGTAAGGTTTCTTCTAGTTTCTTCTATTTCCTTTTAATTTTCTTAAATTCACTGTGAATAAATTATTTCATTAAAAAGATACTATGCATATAACTTTGTCCGTTTCTCATTTGATTTCCTTTTAAAGTTTCTCAACATGTGAATATGGGAAGGTAGCCTCTTGTGATGAAAGTTGCTCCAAATTAAAAATTAAAAAATCTGGGATATGGTTCCAGCTCTGTCACTAATGGTATGAGTAATTCCCTTATCTCAGGCTCATTGGTTTCCTTCCCCCAAAAGTGAGAGAGATGGACAAGGTCAGATAGAAAAAATCAGATAGAAATAGGGGCTCCTAAATACTAGATAGGATCCCTAAGAGTCACTTATTGACTTAGAGAAATCACATATTAACATTATCCATGTTCTATTGGATTTTTATTTCTTATTTAAATATTTCCCAATTACATTTTAATTTAATTCAGACTCATTCTACAGTGTTGTTGTCATGTATGACCCAATGATATCTAAGGACTCTTGGAACTCTAACTGTAAACCCTTTTATGACTTTATGGCTTTTTTAATGTTTTAGGATCCCTCCATGAAGAACCTCTCTCTAATAAGCTATGTTATATCTTCAAGTGTCACTAATCTAACAATCAGGGACTTGACAGCAAATGTGACTGTCACACTACAGAATACAAGTCCTAACCAGGTAAGCCACTCAGGATGATTTCGTGCTGACCATTCTTGTGAGTAGACTTAACTTAGGAAGATGGTATGGCTCCATCAAAGAGGCCAAAATTTGAATTCATCCAGGATGCTAGTTAGGACAGTGTATGAAACACTTCTCTCCACCATTATTTTTTTTTCATTCATTAATTCATTCAAGAAACCAAGTGCTTGTACTCTGTCCCTGGAACCACTATAGACTGATAAGAAGTGAATTTTCCCTTGGAATCAGTCTTCTCCATAACTTCAAGGACACCATTTCCAAACCCATGTTTATAATATCAAATGTTAGCTGTTATTTCTGTTGTATGTTGTCTTCCCTCCTGTTTAAATACAAATTTCTTAAAAGAACTCAGCAGTGTCTGTACAATAGTAAGTGATTAAATAATGTCCTATCCTCTCTTTCCCCCTCTCCCCTCCTTTCCCCTCTCCCTCCTCTTTCTTCTACTCTCCCCTCCTTTCTCCTTTCCTTCCCTCTTCTCTCCTCTCCTTTCCTCCCCTCCCCTCTTTTTCTACCCTTCTCCCATCTCCTCTCTTTTCTTCTCTCTCCCTTCCTCTTCCTCCTCCTTTCTTCTTTCTCTTCTTCTTCTTTCTTCTTTCTTTCTTCTTTCTTCTTCTTCTTCTTCCTCTTCCTCTACTTTCACTTATTCTTTTCCTCTTCCTCTTCTTCCACTTCTTCCTCTTCTTCTTCCTCCTCTTCTTCCTCTTCTTCTTCTTCTTCTCCTCCTCCTCCTCTTCCTCTCTCTCTCTGTCTCTGTCTCTCTCTATCTGTCTCTCTATGTCTCTGCTTCTCTACCTCTCTCTGTATGGGTCTCTCTCTCTCTCTCTCTCTCTCTCTCTCTCTCTCTCTCTCTCTTTCTCTCCCTCTCCCCATTATATTCAAAATTGTGAGAGAAAAAAGGACTTGATCCTTATACTCAAGGGGTTTACTCTCTATTAGAGGTAAAAATTCATTGTACCCAAATACATAAACAAACATAATAAATGCTTAAGAGCAATACTGTACAAGGTATGAGGAGATTAAATGAAGGTGAAGTCAGTACTAGCTTGGGAGGGATAAGAGAAGGGAGTGAGGTTCATTTGCTTCCAGATTCAAACCTTAGGTGATAACTCTCTATCTAAAGATTAGACCTATAATAAGAATGAGAAAGTATAAATCTCATATGCTTTTTCCATAAGTTACTTTTCTTATATATGGCTGTAAAAGTATTTTATTTATCCCTTATAGGATAACTTAACTGTAAAATGCGCATTTTGGGACCGGAGCAAAAATGGTAGGTTTGTATACCTTCCTCTGCCTTGGTTCACACACATCCACTGGTCTCATTGATAGGCTATCTATTCTTTCCAATGCAAACAGATGGCAGAGGAGGTTGGTCATCTGAGGGCTGCACAGTGAAAGACAAGAAAATGAATGAAACAGTTTGCTCTTGCAACCACCTTACAAGCTTTGGAGTTCTGCTGGTAATGTGACAATTTAAAGGCACTTCAGATTTAAAGATTAGCTGCTATTAAATGTGTTGACATATTTTGTGATAGCTTCCAAATAAAATGTCTTGATAAACAAATATAGCTGAATGTGGTAGAATGGATAATTCTTCTGAGTTTGTAAAAATTCAAGCACATGAAATACAAGTCTTTTTATTATTACAAGATTTTTACCTAAATAAACACATTTGTGTAAGTTGCATATACATTTTAATGGCTAGTATTTACATTGTGCTTTCAGGTTTGCAAAGAACTTCTACTAATTATCTCATTTGGTCATCACAACAACTTTGTGAGGTGTACACAGATATCTTCATTTTATAGATAAGAAAACTGAAGTAGACATATGTTAAGTGACCTGCTCAGGTCACATAGCTTGTAATTACCTGAGGTTTTATTTTAGCTCATATCTTCTTGACTCTACTTCTATCCACTCTACTCACAAATGAGTTTTTAAAAAGTAACTAAGAACACTATAAAATATTAAATTTAGGCATAATAATCATTAGAAAATGTAGAACCATCTTTTATTTCATTATAAATAGAGGCATGAATTGAAAGGCAACCAAGCAGCATAATGAATAGAGGGCTGGACTTAGAATCTAGAAGATTTAAATTCAAATTCTGTCTCAGAAACTTAAAAGTTATATGACTAGGCAAATCACTTAACTTTTCTCAGCCTCAGTTGTAGGTAATAATAATACTCATCTCATAATGTTATTCTGAGGATCAGCATTATATACCATCTATAACACTTTATAAATTTGAAATCACTATATAAATATTGTTTTTAAAGAGAGTATGTAGTAAAGACAGTCTCTATTTTTTTTAGGACTTATCCAGAACACCCTTACCACCTATCCAGATGCTGATTCTTACATTCATCACCTATATTGGCTGTGGCTTGTCTGCAGTTTTTCTTTCAGTTACCCTGGTAACCTACATAGCTTTTGAGTGAGTATTCTCCCTGTGAAATAATACCCATTTTGTTTGAATAGAATATTTATTGCTGACATTAAGTACATCTCCTTTGTGCTAGGTAACATGTAAAGAAAGTTCAGTGATTACTTAAATGTTCATCAATTTAAATATTACTTCCACTGATGAACATTTCAGTCCTCATCATACCCATCCATCCACTGTGACCCTTGTGTATGTCCTTCCATGAGTTTGCCACAGGCAATCCACCCAATGAATCAAAGGTCTTCCTCCTTTTCTCCGGTAGACATAAAATATAAGAGGAATAGTAATAATGTGGAATTTGTGTCAAGTTGGAAAACAGAAAAATGAACTTATGCAATAGAACAAATTAATGAATTCAGAAATTGTTTAATGACCCATTCCAGAGAATATTCATTAATGGAACAATGCCAATCTAGATGGAGAGTTCTCATATCAATGCTTTGGAAAAAGTAATAGAAAGATGGCCTTCTTATCCAATTTTTAGATGACACAAACCTAAAAGGGATTATTCATATTGGATAAAAGAATCAAGATACAAAATGTTCTTGACGGCCTAATGTGACAGAGGAATCAGATGAAATTCATTAGGATTATAAATAAATCTCTGCATTATCATTGAAAATTAACATTTCAAAAGAAAACAGGAGAAATGTAGCTAGACATCAATTTTTATAAATAAATATTTAAGTAGGCAGATTAATAAATGACCAAGCAAAATAACTTACTTAATTGAAAAAAAAAAACCTGAGGACATCAGTCAATTGCATCCTCCTCACCAGCTGAGTTGGATATAGCAACTAGGAAAAAAACAACAAAAAAGAATGCAAAGTTAGATTATATTAATATTTTCTAAAATATTAATAACATCATTATATTAACATCTTATAATATATTAAGAATATAGTATTATATTCACATCTTATGATACTAATATTGTAATTAAATCATAATGTAATTATAAATAATGTTAATAATAGATTAGTATCATATTCAGAATAAGGAAGTTAATAGTCCCAACATATTCTGTCTTTGTCAAACAAGATCCAGAGTACTGGGCTCTACTCTAGTTCCTGCATCTTAATAAAGAAATTGAAAATCTGGAACATCTCTAAGAGTTGTTTACCATGAGGATGAAGGAACTTTAAAGTATACTGCATGTAGATGGATCTAAGGATTTTTAGATTAAAGAAGACCTAGAGAGCATGTAATATTTTGTTTGGATTCATTTGACAGAAAAATGGTTAATGGGTGAAAGTAATAGAGAGCTTTGCTGTCTTTTCCTACTTGTAAGGAATTAAGTGGATTAAGTGGAAGGTTATATTAACAATCTGGAAAATTACATGTTAGGGACAATACACTGTCATTTTTCTAATTGGTTGAAGGTTTCTTTAAAAAGATAAGAGATTTCAGGACCTAACTGAATGATAGGAAAGAAAAAGCTTAGTATGCCAAGGCAACAAGAATAGTATATTTTAGAAAATAGTATATTTGGTTGATTTTTAGAGGAACATTACATTGCTTTGCTTTGACCTCTTCATTCACTTTTCAGCCATGTCCAACTCTTTGTAATCCCATTTGGGGTTTTCTTGGCAAAGACAATAAAGTAGTTTGCCATTCCCTTCTCCAGCTCATTTTACAGATGAAGCGACTAAGGCAAAGATGGTTAAATGATTTTTCTAAGGTCACTCAGCTAGTGTCGAAAGCCAGATTTGAACTCAAAATGTTCTTCCCAACTCCAGGCTGGGCATTCAAACTTCTAAGACACCTAATTGTCCTTTGCCATCTTCATCTTATTCATAATTCTATTAAGGGAATTTTACAGATGCCTCCCTGCTTAGAATCTATTAGAGAAGAGCAAAGTAGGCAGTACTGGAATATTAGAGATAGTAACTATATATCTGATTTCATTTATAGAAGTAATTTCTAGGTGAGGAAATCCTCTCTACCAGTGCAGATTGGCATCTTTTCAGCTACTTAGGTTTACAGAATTGCCCAGAGAACTGAGAGGTTAAATCCTCAAATAGTCAAATTGTGTCAGGAACAGGACTTTGTCTTTCTGGCTTCAAGGCCATTTCTCTAGCACCATGCCAAATTTATTTTAGTTGTAATATTAACCAAATATAAATCTTAGCATTTGGATTCTGGATACTTAGTAGGAATATTATTAAAAATTAATTTCCATCTCTACTATTAGATTGAAAATCTGGACAATAGAATGGGAATGTAAACCTGCCAATAGATCTTTGGAAAATATTTTCAGACTAATTTGCCAATAAGTTATTCATTACCTGGAATGATTTAATCAGAGTTACATTTTCAAGCACAAAAATTTTAATTTAACAAATTATATTGTTAATCTATTGTTAGTGTTATGATTTAAAGGAAATGTTTTTACCATACCTAAAGTTATATTCTTTTTTATTTATATTCTAAAATAACTTTTTTACTACTTATATTAAGGTACAACATGAAATAACAGAATCTCAGACTAAGAAGGAATCTCAGAGATGATTTAGTACAACCACTCTTAACAACAAAATCCCATAAAATCCTTCTGACAAATAGTCATCCAGCCTCCAAGCTGGGGGTAACCCACCATCTCAGTCCATCTCACTTTTGGATACCTCTAATTGTTCATTGCATATTAGGAGATTCTGTAGTCTTTTAGCATGTGTCATACCAAAGTGGGAAAAGCACTAGATTTGTGATCAAAGCACATATGTTCAAATGTTGGCTCTGACATAAGGCACAAGTATAACTTTGGGCAAGTCACAATCTTTCTATGGACCTCAGTTTCATCATCTGTAAAAATCAGGAGTCATTTAATAGATTTAGGCAAGAATATTTCTGAAGAGTCTGGCATCTATAAATCCTATGATTCTTTGGTGAGAGAAATCTGTTGGATGAGGCATGGGAAATAGATATTATACACACCATACACATACACATCCCATCTCAAAGAAGAGGCAGTTTAGGTCTAAATACATAGATTACATATTACTTTTATTATTATTATATGCATTATTATATTATTATATGTTATATATTATATTCATTATATAATTATATTATACATGTTATATAAGTAATGTGTTATACATAATATTGTACATAGATATGGCTTCTATATAATTACATATATTATTATAATAACAAATCTAATGTAGTAGAAAAAACATTAGATTTAGGAGTCAGAAGATATAAGTTTGAATCCTGACCTAGATACTTTACTGTGGGATGACCCTGGGCAAGATACTCCAACTCCCTGTTAGAATTTCCTTCTCTGTAAAGTGAAGGAATTAGTCTATATCTGAGGTTCTTACCCTGGAGTTCATAAACTTATTATTTTCAATATTTTGAGGGCTATCCTTTAATATTATTGGTTTCATTTGAATACCTAGGTATTTTGATTTATGCTTTTACAAACATTATTCCAAGGGGTCCTTTAGACTTCCCCAGACTGTGAAAGAAGTCCATGACACAAAAAGTATTAAGAATCCTAGACTACATTATCTCTAAGGTCACATACCGCTATAAGTCTAGGAGCCATATAATAATATACCTATTTGACGTGACCTTCCACAGACTCTACTGAACCAGCTTAACTGATAGAATAACATATACCAAAGTCTGAATTCCCACATCATGAAGAAGCCTCCTTGTAGCTGCTGGCTACTTGAGTTCAATTCTGCCTATGAGGAGTCATTCATTATTCAGACTCAGGAAAGCAAGGGTGGAAATAAAAGAAAATTTTATTTAAAAGGTTATAAAACAATAAGAAGGGAGGGAGGGAGGGAGGGAGAGAGAGAGAGAGAGAGAGAGAGAGAGAGAGAGAGAGAGAGAACAGCCAAGCAGCATTGGCTGGACCACAGGTCAGAGAAGACTTTGGCCCTGAGCTGGAGTCCATCCCAGGTTTTTATGTCTTGCCTCTCACCCAGAGGGCAAAAGGCTAATGCCCTTTCTCTTACTGGACTAGGAGTTAGGTAGAGGGTAAAGCCAAATTTTACATTAAAAAATCATAATATATCAAGAATTGGGGGGGGGGGGTTTCTCCACCCAAGCAGCCTTTAAGATAACAGATTGTTTCTGTTACAATCATAATTCTTTACTTCTAGTCAATTTACATCTCAAGAGTAGGTGGCAGTCAATTTACATCTCTACCCAATTTCTACATTCAAAATTCTCTTCATCTTTCCCCTGCATCATCCTCATTGTCTCTTAGCCACCACCAATTCTTTTTATTTTGAGTCAAACAGAGTCTCCTTCCCTCCATATGAACAGAATGATACTAAGCTTTCCAAGACAACCCATCATGTAACTTAGGTGTCACACCAGGGTTTGTGGGCACATATCATGCTGTTTTTCCTTTTTTTTTATTTTTCAGGAAAATCAGGAGGGACTATCCTTCGAAAATCCTCATCCAGTTGTGTGCTGCCTTACTCCTCCTGAATCTAGTGTTTCTCCTGGACTCATGGATTGCTCTATATAACATTCGAGGCCTCTGTATCTCTGTGGCAGTATTTCTTCATTATTTCCTTTTGGTTTCATTCACTTGGATGGGTCTAGAAGCTTTCCATATGTACCTGGCTCTTGTCAAAGTGTTTAATACCTATATCCAGAAGTATATCCTAAAGTTCTGCATTGTGGGTTGGGGTATGTATGATTTTCATTGCAAGATCCCAAGAAGTGATACAGTAGATAGATTGCTGGACCTAGAGACAGGAAGATCTGAGTTCAAATCCTTTTTCACACATATACAGGTTATATGAACCTGGGCAAGTCACTGAACTACCTTACCTCACTTCCTTATCTGTAAAATGAAGTTAATATGAATATCTACCTCCCAATTTTCAGGAGAGAAAAAGAAAATATTTTTAAAGTGCTTTCCAGTCCTTAAAGGACTAAACAACTAGTGATCAATATATTTGGGCGGGGAAGTAACAACAAATGACTGCAGAGTTTGCTGATTTCCACCAAATCCCCTAATTCTTAGTATATACTTAGTGTCCCAAAGGGCAATAATATGCCTTTTCTTTTAGCTGCATATTATTTCAGGATTGACTATGAATATAACTACATGTTTGCTCTTTGAAGAATAGTACTTTTGAAGCCAAGTTTAAATGCATATACTGTAAGGTTTGGCACTTTGGACACTCTTATCCCAAACTTGATACATATGAGCATATCTATAAAGCACTTTTCAAATGCTAATTGCTAGCTATTATTATTGTTATTATTCATGGAGTTGTAGGATGTGTTCAAAGAAGACTAGTACCACTGGTGAGAGGAAGGGGCTTGAAAAGGTGCCCTAAAAATTAACTGCTGCACCCAGCCATGATCTGTCTACCACAAAAGGTGAGTATTCTACCCCACAGTCAAATGCAAAAAAATACAAATATACTTTTGCAAAGATGATTCTACTCACTATCAATACAATACAATACACTTTTAGACAACAGGAAATTCAGTAGACCTGAATGCCAAATGGCTTTTGTTGTGAGAAAGCTCTGCAGGTATCAGATCCAAAAAACAACCCTAAGTGAAACAAGGTTGGGAAATGAAGGCATGTGGACTGAAGCTTCAGTTGGATACACATTTTTCTGAAGTGGCTGAGATCTTGGGGAACATTATGGACTCAAAACTAAACTAGTCATCAAATTTGTATGCCTTCCAAAAGGAGTGAATGACAGACTCAAGAAAATGATTTTTACTTGTAGGAAAGCTCATGGAGATCAGATCAGTTACTGTGTTCACACCATGACCAAAACTGATGAGGTCAAAGAAAAATTTTATGGAGACCTGGATAACCTCATCATCAGTGTGCCAAGAGAGGACAAGCTTATAATTCTGGGTGACTTTAATGATAAGAGTATATACAGACTACCAACATAGCAGGGAATATATAAACATAATTAAACTTTGTGAATATACCCTCACAGCAAACATTGGCATCTAATAGACTGTGTCACTGTAAGAAGAAAAGATAAGATGTGAGAGTGACAAAGGTGATATGTGGTACAGAGTACAAGACTGATAATAGATTTATCCTCTCTAAACTAAATCTTCACACTCAAACAAAAGCAGTGACCCCCAAGGCAAAAGATTAGAGAGCTTCTCTAAGTGGGAACAGTTCATTGAAAACTTGGAGGGAAAATTGAACCAACATACAATTGGCAACAGTGGCTACAATATTCACAAATAACAAAATTGGGTTGATGAAAGTGATAGAGAAATTCAGATGCTGCTAAATGAAAAAAAAGGACTCCATAGCAGAATAATTCATCCATTTCTAAGAAGGCAGTGTTTATCAAAAGTAAAGTACAAGCAAACTTTAAAGAGATGCAAGATTCTTGGCTCAGTAAAAAATAGATGAAATTAGGTTTTATGCTAACAATTCAAAGTTCTTTTCTGATATCCTGAAGGCTATATATGGGTCAAATATCTATGGTTCATCGGAATTACAGATATTCCATCCACATTGCAGGGGTTAGGTTACAGTTTCATGGAAGCATCCTTCCATGGATTCTAGGTAATGGACAATACTCTTATGTTTTCCCAGTCACCAGTGGGTGAAGCAAGCCTGTGTGCTTGTTCCGATGTTTTTAGCAAAGATGTCAGATTTCTTCAGTGAAAACAATGACACCCTCATGGATCTGGAAAATCTGCATAAAATTTTTTTGCCTTACCTTCATACAAGAAAAGAAATCTGAATTTTTATAGCATTAAAAGATACAATATGCTGACATTCTATCTATTTATTTTATTCATTTCTGATTTTTAAAATTTTTTCTGTGTCATCTGCAATGCTGGCTTTCACATGTCATCTGCAGCTTCTGTCAAACTCCCCCAAAGTTTCCATTCCAATTTTTATGCCAACCTGTAATGGTAAAAGTCACGATGTGGAAGAAATAGCCATACTCAGTACTAATAGATCCACTAACTAGTGAAAAGGATATGATCTTGGATGGATAAGCTTAACACTTCCAAATATTCTCAACAGAACATCATCAATCAATGCTGAAGTTATTGATTGTGTGCCTCAGATTAAAGTCAATCCTTCTCTAGCCAAAATTCCAACTGAAAAAGAGTTTTTGAATGTCATTAAATTCCTCTCATGCAAAGTAAATGGGGTTGATTCTCTCCCAGCTGATATTTATAAGGAATGGTCAATGTAATATTTGCTATTTGACAATTCTAGGAGAAATTTCAGGAGCAAAATGGAAGTTTGTATACATTTGTTGATCTGTCTAAGGTCTTTGATACCATCAGTAATGAGGTCTTATAGAAAATTATGGCAAAATATAGTTGCCCAGAGAAGTTCATCAGTATAGCATATCAGTTTCATGGAAGCATACTTCCATGGGTTCCAGATGATGGACAATGCTCTCATGATTTCCTAGTCACAAATGGAGTGAAGCAAGACTGTGTGCTTGCTTCAAGTATTTTAGCATGATGTTTTCAGCAGTAATGTCAGATTCCTTCAATTAAGACAAAAACCACATCAAAGTCAGCTACGTCTTTGATAGTCAATTATTTACCTTGAAAAGGCTACAAGTCAAGACTAAAGTAGAGGGAAAGATGGTGCATGATTATTAATAGATGATTGTGCACTTTGAGATAGAAATGTACAAAGTATGGATCAATTCTCTGCTACTTGTGTTGATACTAGTCTAACAACACCAATAAAATACATATTCACCACCAGCCATACCTCACCATCCATACATGAATATTGAATGATGTGGCTAAGTTTATTTACCTTGGCAGTATGTTGTCCAGGAATGTACACATAGATAATGAGATTGACATGTTCATTTCCAGAGCTGTCTCAGCTTTTGGGGAGTTTTGAAGCAAAGTATGAGAGAGAAGAGGTGTTAGGCTGCCTATCAAACTGAATGTTTACAGAATTGTTGTACTTACCTCATTGTTGCATATCTGTGAAATCTGGACAATCTGCCAGTGCCATGCCAAAAAACTGAATCATTTCCAGTTGAATTGCAGTAGGAAGATTCTGAAGATGACTTGGCAAGATAGGGTACCAGATACTAAGGTCCTTTTTTGGGCTAAACTGCCAAGAACCTAAGCTCTACCGCTGAGAGCACAACTCTAATGGTCTGGTCACATTGTTCAAATATCAAACTTCAATATCCTAAAAGACTATTTTACAAGGCAAGAACTCATATGGAGGTCATAAAAAGCAATACAAGGACACTCTCAATGAGTCTATGAAGAACTTTGGAATTGATTATGTGTTATGAGAGATACTTGGCAAAGAGCTACTTGTATCAGCATGGTATGCTTTCATCAAAGAAGGTGCTATGTTCTATGAGTAAAGTAGAATTGCAGATCAAAAGAAATGTGAGATACACAAACTTGGAGACATCTCCACATCAAATTTTCACGTGGACTATTTGTGCCCAACCTGTGATAGAGTCTTCTGAGTTCATATTGTCTGATCAGCCACAGTCAGACATACCATACTTGACTCCAACTTGATGATGTCATTTTTGTTTTCTTCAAGAACAAAGGACAACAACCAACCAACCAACCATTATTCATGAATGATTCATAGGTGTCTGTTGTAGAAAAAGCATGGCTAGAAAATCGTATCTAAGTATGTGTTGTATCCACAGTGGGTCATAGAATAATAGGAAATTGACACCTCTTTGTACTATGACCCATCAGGCAGGTATCTCCTGTACAAAACCCTTGAGAGACAATAAACTTTATCTTTGACCCTCCAGGAATTAGAATTCAAAATCTATGTAATAATCATTACATTTTCAGATACCCCTAATTTGAGGGACAAGTTCTTTACTATATTGATCTAAAATCTTCCTCCCTTTAGTTTTTACTCACTGGCTATAAATCTATTTTCAAGATTTAACAAGGATATGCCTACCTAATCCCTCTTCTGTATGATTGTGTTTCAAATAGTTGAATACTAATATCTTACATTTGCATAGTGCTTTTCTGCATTCAAAGTACTTTATTATACACTTAAGATGGGTGCTACAGTGGAATATGTTTTAGATTAGGAGAGATCTGGGTACTGGCCCAATGTCAGGTAACTATGGTATCTAACATTGAGCAAGTCACTTGATTTCATTTTCCTCACCTGTACTTAACAGAAGCAGAAGAAATTAAGTAGAGGTGGCAAGAACACACAAAAGAACTATACAAGAAAGATGGTGACTTATCTAGAATCAAACATCCTGGAAAATGAAGTAGGTCTTAGGAAGCAATGCCAACAATAAAGCTAGAAGAGGTGACAGGATTCCAACTAAACTATTTAAAATCCTAAAAGATAATGTTGTTAAAGTGCTACACTCAATATGCTAACAAATTTGGAAAACTCTATAGTAGCCACTAGATTGAAAAAAAGATCAATTTATATACTAATCATAAAAAATCATAAAAAAGAATGTTTGAATTATCAAACATTTACACTCATTTCACATGCCAGAAAGGTTATGCTAAGCTTCAGCAATATGTGAACTAAGAATTACAAAAATAAGAGGAGGCTGGTTTTCAAAGAAATAGAGGAATTAGAGGCCAAATTTCCAAAATTCACTGGATTGTGGACAAAGCAAGGGATCCAGAGAGCCAACTGCTTCTGCTTTATTGACTACACAAAAGTCTTTGAATGTGTGGATCACAACAAAAATGTGGCAAATACTCAATGAACAAGAGTTAGAATCAAACATGGAACAACTGGTTTAAGATTGGAAAAGGAGTAGGACATGACTGGGTATTGCCACCTTATTTTTTAACATATACAGAATACATCAGGAGAGATGTCATACTGGATGAATCAGAAGCTTGCAATTAAAACTCAAGAAGGTTGCCAGGAAAATTATCAACAGTCTCAGATATGTAGATGATGCCACTCTAATGACAGAAAACTAAGAGGAATTAAACTATGTTATGAGGGTGGAAGATTAGAGCATAAAAGCTAGCTTAGCATCAAAAAAATTAGGTTCTTAGCATTTGGTCCCAACATCTCTTGGCAAAAAGAGGGAGAAGAAATGGAAACAGTGTCAGATTTTATTTTCTTGGGTTCAAAGCAGAAAATAACTGTTGAATTGAAATTAAAAGACTCTTGCTCCTTGGAAGGAGCAAGACAAATTTTATGACAAATTTTAACAGTAAAAGTTCAAGGAGTCAAAGCTTTGACTTTTCCAGAAACAATATATGGCTGAGAGAATTGGACTGAGTCAGACTTCATAAAATCAATGCTTTCTAATTATGGTGCTGGAAAAGACTTTTGAGAGTCTTCTTAGACAACAAGGAATTGTTGAACTCCTTAGACAACAAGGAGTTCAAATAGGTCAATACTTAAAGAAATTAATTCAGACTATTTATTGAATGGTCAAATATAGAAGCTGAAGCTTAAATAAATAATTTGACCACATAATGAGAAGCCAGAACTCATTGGAAAAGGTTCTGAAGTTGTGAAAAGAAAAAAATTGGGGGGACTACAGAGGATAGTGTCATGGAAACAATGAACATGAACCTGAACATACTTTGAGAGATGTGGAAAATAGAAGGTCCTGGTTTTTTTGTGGTCAGTGGAATCATGAATAGTAAGACATGACAATGATTGAGAAACAGTATGGAGATAATAATACTTATGACACCAGTCTTCCAGAGCTGCTATTAGGAAGATACTTTTGGGAACCCTAATGCACTAAGATATATGAATTATATTTGGCATGATCTCAATTGACCCTCACAAAATTCCTCTGAGTTAGAGAGGGCAAGAATTATCATTTCCATTTTACATATAAGTAGAATGAAGTTCAGAGTGGTTTAAATGACTTGCCCAGTGTCTTATAGTTCACTAAGTAAGACTGAAATGATCAGAACCAAACTAGAATTCAGATCTTTCTTTTAATACACTATAGTTAATATAGCCTTTTTCTTCCAAGTCTTCTCTCCTCTGAGTTAAATATCCACCACTCATAATCTTTATATTCCTGTCATAGTTTCAAGAGCTTTCTCTAACTTGATCATTCCAGTTAGCTGTGTGATTTTATTTTTTTGGGTGAAAAATAGTCTTTTTTTTCTAAGTCTCATCTATTTGGAGTAGAGGGTAGGAGACGTAAATAAGGAGTCATTGTTATCCTTACATTAATCCTAATCTTAGTCTTTACAAAAGTGTATAAAACCAGATTTCTTTAGTCAAGAGCAAAATGTATCATCATGTTCTTTTTTTCTAAAATATATCTCACTTAGATAATGTGGTGTATCTATCATACAAAATACAAATGACTTCCTATTGCTAATCAGGTCAGGTTCTGCATAGTTCATTTGGGACCCCTGGCTGTATCATTATAAAATTTCTTTTTGGTTGTTGCCACCAACTTCTATATTGTATATGCATCATATCTATCTTACCTTCTGGTATTATGAACTTTGACCCTTCTTCCTGTTAGTCCTCAGAAATAAATATTGTGTAATGTTATCTGATTTTCTTTGTATTTTGATGTATTAGAACACTATGTAACATTTTTTCCCTCAATCTTCCAGGTGTGCCAGCTGTAATTATAGCCATTGTCCTGGCTATATCACCCAATAACTATGGACTTGGTTCTTATGGAATATTCCCCAGTGGTTCACCTGATGAATTGTAAGCACAAATCTTCCAGAAGGATTGTTGTTGTTTGATGGAAAATTGATTTTTCAGGAAAAATTGCATGATGAAATCAATATATTAGCACAGGCTCTCTTTCTAATAAACAATGGTTAAATTTATAATAACTTTTTTTGGTCAGAACTGTAATAAAGCAAGCCAGTTGGAAATTCCACTTGATTTCTGAAATATAAGAAAATAAAAGGAAGAATTTTGAGGATATTTACATAAGCTTTTAAAAAGAGAAATTATATGAAATTAATAATAGCAGATGAAAATATAGTATTCATTATGGCATTTTTATGGGTGAATTCATGAAGGTTGCAGTTCAAAAAACTCCAACCAATCACTTTCATAATTTCCTTTTCTATACAGATGCAAATTCTACTTGAAATTTTAAAGGAAGGAATAATGAATAGTGATTTATACTGTTTTTCTTCTTTCATGGCAGATACATATATAGATCTTTTTATAGAGTAATTATGCTTCTTTGTCAAATGATACCATCTTTATCTTGTTCCTTTTCTTCCATTTTAGCTGTTGGATCAACAATAGTGTTGTATTTTACATTACTGTGGTAGGATATTTCTGTGTAATATTCCTGTTGAATGTCAGCATGTTCATTGTAGTACTGGTGCAACTTTGTCGCATTAAAAAAAAGAAGCAACTTGGTGCCCAAAGGAAAACAAGCATTCAGGATCTTCGAAGTGTTGCTGGTCTGACTTTTCTGCTGGGGATTACTTGGGGATTTGCCTTTTTTGCCTGGGGACCAGTTAATCTCTTGTTCATGTACCTCTTTGCCATGTTTAATACTTTACAAGGTAAGGTTTTTTCATTTTTAGATAATCTAAAGGACATCTAATTGACTATACAAGCAAATATATAGAAATAATTTTTGATTGATTCTTGAAATGAGAAGTGCTATGCAAAGTGTGTTATTCAATAGATAAAAGCATATTAATAGGGGGTGGTTAGGTGGCGAAGTGGATAGAGCATCTGCCCTGGAGTCAGGAGTACCTGAGTTCAAATCTGGCCTCAGACACTTAATAAGCACCTAGCTGTGTGGCCTTGGGTAAATCACTTAACCCCATTGCCTTGCAAAAAAAAGCCTAAAAAAACCTCAATTAAGAGCATATTAATTAAAAGAGAGATATGCCTTTGAGAAGAGTACTTTGTGGTCCTCCTTATTAGAGTAAAGATGATTTCTAGAGTCATGAAATTATTTTTGGCTGGCATAATACTGCAGGATTTCATCCAGAAGGCCAAAACAGGGCTATATGCCTGAGAATATGCTGACTCACTGTATGAACCTTTACGCAATAACCCTTCCATCTCTTCTCTGATTTCAAATGAAAGAAAATCCACAACAGGTCAAGGGAGTGTCAGAATATAACTGTAATACTATGTCACAGTTGCACAGTATCAATTTCTAGCAGCACAAACACTTGGTGAGTATTTAGTTGTATAAGGTATATACATATGCTGTGTATAAGGTATATACACAGCATAAGGTACTGTGATAAGCATTTTGGGATACCAAAAGTTAAAGGAAACCAACACAGAATTTCTAAAAGCAGCTATCAATTGGATAATGAGGTATGATATTCCTACCAACATCACTACTTTGCCCAACCCTCTAAAAGAATGAAAATCAGAGAACAGTCATCCAGGGTAGGAGAGTAAAACAAAAACAAAACCTAAAGGTAATTCCAGAGTCAACCTGTTCCTGGAGTTTTGTGTCATGTGTACTACCTAGTCATACTGAATATTTATTTTAATTCATACTAGTTTGTACAAGTTTTGGCTTGTGTGTGTCTGTGTGTGTGTGTGTGTTTGTGTCTGTGTGTGTGTGTGTGTGTGTGTGTGTGTGTGTGTGTGTGTGTGAGAGAGAGAGAGAGAGAGAGAGAGAGAGAGAGAGAGAGAGAGAGAAGTTAAAGTAAAATTTGAGGTTGTGGTCACTGATTGGAAATATTTGAAAGGTAGACAAATTTATCTTAGATGTATGTTCCTATTCTGGGTTAATCCTAGAAAAGTAAACCACTGGAATAATGAGATGATGAGCTGGAAAGATAAGTTCTTATGAAATTGACCTTTAAATAATCACTCCTCATTTTAAAATTAAGCATAGCTATATCCATGCACTCTAAAAATTGTAATTGTAATCTTTAAAAAGAAAATTTCAGATTTATGAAGATCCCTGTTGTTTAAAAACTATCCATCATTGAATAACCTCATCAAGTTTTGTAATGATTACTCCATACTTTGGCAGTAGAGAGCATGGAAGCTGGCACTTTAGAATTATAGCAATAGTAATACTTTGTCTCTGGATTCACTTTGCAATTATCCTTTTTCTGAAGTATTGCTTTTTAACTTTGATTGTACTCTCATCTGCTTTCCTCATCTCATTCATCTATTGCTTTTGTCTCCAAAAATGTCATTTTGTAGTTCCACTTATTTCAAAGCAACAAATCATTCTTACTGTTTTCCAAGAAATCCCAACCTGAGATTAATTTAATTGTACATTATGGCTCTCTGCTCTTATTTTGTTCAGCTTGGAAAGCATCAGGTATGCCTGTGGGTTACATGAAGTCTCTGTTTTAACTTACAATATTTAGAATGAGGTAAATGGGATATCTGGCAAATTACTTCCATAAATCATCTCCTACGAATTATATTCAAATTTTTGAATTATATTCGAGTTCAAATCAATTATTATGATATATTAGTTTCTAATTTGAATGATATGATAAATTGTTGCATTATAACATTATAGTAGTAATTTATCATTCAACAAGCATTTATTAAGTACATGATATATTCAGGCAATATGCTAGGTTCTGGGAATACAAAGATAAATATGAACCTTGGTTAAGAAAAGGTGATCTTTGGGGAAAATGGGAGAATCCGGGAAAGACTTGCATAGGAAATGGTCTCTGAAAGTATTTTTAAAGGAAACTTGGGAATCTAAGAAGTGGAAATGAGGAAGGTATGTATGTAGTACACAATGGACAGCATGAATAAGGCACAGAGATAGAAGATAGAAATGCTATGTTTGAGACAAGAAGGCTAGATTGACTAGAGTGAGCAGTACATGATGTCATGCATAATAAAGTTGGAAAACTAGTTTGGCACAAAGGAACGTTAAAATGCTAATTAGAGTAGTCATCTAGAGGTAAAATTCAGCAACTCTATTATGAAGAAAAATGACAACACAATTTCTGTTTTAGGTATAACACCTTTGTAGCTGTGTGGAGGATAGGCTAGAGAGAGGAGAGATTTAAAATATAATAAAGAGGCTAAAACAATAATAGTCCAGGAAAAGGGTAATGGGAACATGAAGTTGAGCAGTGGCTAAATGAGTCTAGAGAATGGTGAAGATATGAGTACCATTGTGGAGTATGTTATAAATGAATGAAAAGAAAAACCTACTAGAATGAGAGAAAATTGTACATTTTATTCACGAATTTTGCAAGATACACTTTACAAGGTATGGGTACCTCACACCTAGGCATGAGGCCTGAATTAGTCTTGGAACATCAGGTAATTTATGGTCTTCAGAAACTCTTTCCCCTTCCTCTTGGAAGTTCATAGGCTTTCAGAGTTTGAGTTATAATCTAAGAGGTCCACCCATTCCATCATATGCCCCTAATTTTATCCCCCCACACATCATATGACACATGATATGCTAAAGAACTCCAATTGTCACAGGGGGTGTGTGGGTTAATATTCAATTACTTCATTGAACAAACTCAGTTGCATTAGGTCAAGATCTTTAGGTCACTCTTGACAGATTGAGAACCAGTTTGGGGTTTGCTATCCCTGGAATGGGATTAGGAAAACTATCCCAGTCTTGTGATTAACTGGGCCATTCCCCCTTTGTAATGGATTCCCTAAGGGCTCCCCTCCACACCCTATGAAGACCAACACTCTACATTTCTCACAACTCCCTCATTTTCTTTTTAATAACAACTTGGTCTTCATACTTCACCAGCAGTGTCTTCCTCAAATTAATTCACAATCTTCATCCTTGATAGGACTACTCACTTTCCCTATCAATATCTTTACCTCTTCCTTATTAGAGCCATACACTAGTACTAATTTGCTGATAAAATCTTGTACTATTTGAGTTATTAACTGGATCATACATGGGAGATGCACATGGCTAATAGGATTCTCCCACTTAGGGCCAATAGTAAGATACCCAGTAACTGTTTCCACCATGAACCAGTAAACCAATTCATCCAAGAGGTATTAAATGGCCTTGTCCAGGTTTGGACTGGAACATGTGCCAACATTCTAATATCTAATATCCCTAGTTATCTTCTTTACCACCTGCCCATTGTCATCTTTACCACCTTGCCCATTTGTCAGCTTGACAAATTCAGTTTGCCACAGCCTCTGCCTTCCTCAGCCAACAGGTAGTCTAGTACCAATCTATATTGAATACTGGCCTCTCTTGTTTGGTCAGCCAGCAAGTCCAAGGCCCTAGCTGTGTGACTGGTCATTTTTCCACTACAACTTGGAGTCTTATTAGTCTATTCAGGATATAAACTGGGGTTCCATAGCCCAACTCCCATCCTGTGCCCAGGTAGTAGGCCCTTAAGTCTAGATAACTCCCTGACCAACTCTTTGGACACCTGGGTCTAGGCAGTAGTCCTATAAATCCAATAATGTTCCTCTAGTGCTAGTTGGTTTCCAACAAATGGATAATACTGTTCTTCCTCTTTACTTCCAAGGGGCCCTATTAAATAGGCTATATAATCATCATGATAATAGGCAAATTTCCAAAGTTGCTGTGCCTCCTTCCACTGCAAGTTTTTATACCAAATGTCTTTAGAAAGATCTTCATGGCTCCAAAACTAATCAAACTAAATTTATGATTTTGTGCCATTGGATAAACCCCAAGAATAGCTAATATACCTAGTGATGTTCCTTAAATTATCTTTCTTGAAAATGGCCATTTCAGCACTTTTCTTGCAAGCCCATACTAACTCATAATCAGTTTCCCTTAACAAATGCTCCAGTTTGCACATCTTTACATGGGATCCATGTGCCATCATTAATCTCACATAAGTCTGAGGCCACCTACCTCTTAAATTGTATAGTCCAGAATATATGTACCCTGCTTCTGGACATGTCCAGACATTTGCTGCTCCCCAGGCAATATCCTGGCCAGTCAGTTATAAACAATAGTCACCCTGAACTGACTCAGTCACATGCTACTGATATCTCTCTCCTCTGGATCAGAATCCTGTGCCACAGTGCACCTCTGACCAGGGACTGAGAATCTAGGCCAGACCCAGGGGTACCCAAGACCAATTCTCAAACTGCTGTGAACTATGGCAAATCCAACAGCCACACCAAAAGACTGGGAATTGACTTCTGCCAGCTAGACTCTCCTCCTACCTTTAATAACACCCTGTTGTCTAAATCAGAGATAGTACTCACTCCCTAGATAGGCTATATAGACTCATGTAGATATAATAATGCCACCCAATAATCTCACTCTTTTTCTCTCAATGGAGAACATTTTTACCCTATCCCCCTCCTTTCCATAAGGAGAAGGGCATAAGTAGGGGTGTCGCACTTACAGAGTCAAGGGAAAATTACAGATAAACAATGTACACATAGGTGAGAGATGGTGGTGATAACTGCTCCAGTGCCTTATCTCTCCTCTCTCCTCTCCTCTCCTCTCCCCTCCTCTCCTCTCCCCTCCCCTCCCCTCCCCTCCTCCTCTCCCCTCCCCTCCCCTCCCCTCCCCTCCTCTCCCCTCCTCTCCCCTCCCCTCCCCTCCTCTCCCCTTCCCTCCCCTCCCCTCCCCTCCCCTCCCCTCCCCTCCTCTCCTCTCCCCTCCCCTCCCCTCCCCTCCCCTCCTCTCCTCTCCCCTCTTCTCCTCTATTCTCCCCTCCCCTCCCCAACTCTCCCCTCCTCTCCCCTCCCCTCCCCTCCCCTCCCCTCCCCTCCCCTCCCCTCCTCTCCTCTCTTCTCTTCTCCCTTGGAGGCACCAAATGTCCTTCAGAATCTTCTGAATTTGTTCCAAAAAAGTCCTCCCCAGCTCTGGTGACTCCATGAGACCTTGTCTTTTGGTAGAGAAACTGCTTCACATCTTACTCAGATCAAAACACATGCTTCCATCACTAAACAATGAGATTCTGGAGCTTATTACAATTTACATTTTGCCTTATTGCCATATTGACACACATAGTTCACTTTTAAACACAAACTTCCATTAATATTTTACTACATGAGCAAACTTGAATCAATGTGATCATTCTCATTGGGAGTTTGCTCCATACACAATACATTCAACAGTCATCTTTGTTCTAAGAATGCCCAACATCTGGCTTAAAATAAAACAATTTAACCCTTTACTCTCATTACAACAACGACTCAAACATCCTTAACCAAAATGAATTTTTTCCCAAATATTCCCATATTTTCCTTTTCATGGTATACATATCTAACTCATACTCTTTTCCTTAAAACTAGAACTTGAAACTGTAATTATCCTAAGAATTTCCCATTCTTCTTACCTAAATATCCCTTCTAACACAAAAATTAAGGAAACCTAATTCCTATCTTAGCATGTAGTTGATAGCAGGTGCTAGATCTAGACACCTAACTCATCTCTGGCTACCTAAAACATTTCCAGGACTTTACAGGAAAGATCTCTAGGTCACTCTTGAAAAGTCAAGAACCAGTTTGGGGTTTGCTATCCCTGGAATGGGATTAGGAAAACTCTCTCAGTCTTGTGATTGGCTGTACCATCCCCCCTTTGTAATGGATTCCCTAAGGGCTCCCCTCCACACCCTGTGAAGAACAACACCCTACATTCCTCACAAGTAGGGACAAGAGTTGAGAACTGATTGGATATGTAGGGTGAAGGAGTTCCAAGGTTGTGAATCTGGATGACTGGAAGGATGATGGTGCCCTCATGAATGGATAGAGTTCTGTTTTGGTCATGTTAAGTTTTAGGTGCCTCTAGATAAGCCTCTATTAGAAATATCTAATAGTTATAAATGTAAGACTGGGATTCAAGAAGGCACAGAATAAAGCAACTTGTGGAAAAAAATAATGAAATAAAATATTTATATTGATTGAAACCAGGAGATGTAAATTAATGCAGTAGAAAGAACCCTGGATATGGAATCAGAAGATTTAAATTTAAGATCATTGTAACCTTGGGCAAATCATCAAATCCCTCTAAACTGAAATTTCCTCATTTATAAAATAAAGGATTTCAATTAGATATCCCTTAAAGGTTCCCTCCCAACTCTAAATTCATGATCTTTTATTCTATGACTTGTATACCATTCAAGACACCCAACTTCCTAGCAAGTAAGAACAGATATGAACCTCAGGAGGAACAAACCTCCTACCTTAAAATCAATGTTTTGGAAACAAGTTAAGTTCACAGGAGAAAGAAAGGTTTTAACATGAGGAGAGAATATTTTTAAAAAGTATTATTCACTATAGAAAGAGACTCATTATGAGATTCCTTTATCTAGAAAGTTTCCAGAGTAATTTAAAATATTTAATTTTTAATTTATTTTTCTAGAATAATTTATTAAATTATATGATTGTCTAATAAATAGAATTATATTAAATATTAATAATACTTAGATGTCATTAATAATATTAAATACAATCCTGTAATTAGAATTCTAGGAATTAGCTGTAAAGATTTTGTGTCACCTTTCATCAGCATCCAACCCTACAAAAATGATAAAACCATTAAGATACTTTTCCTTTTTTCTTTTGTAAGGATTCTTCATATTCATCTTTTACTGTGTAGCAAAGGAAAATGTCCGTAAACAATGGAGACAATATCTTTGTTGTGGCAGATACAGGCTGGCAGAAAATTCTGGTAAAAATTCACAATTTATCATTATTACAACATTTGAAATGCTATTTCTTCTTCATGTAAGTTGTAGAATATCTACAGGTGTATTATATAGAGATTAAATATAAAGATATGAATGAAAAAAACATTTCCAAAAAAGGTCAGTGTATCTACAAAATGCCAAATCAGAGCTATCCAACCTTAGTTTTAAAAGTTTTTTATTGAAACAATAGACAATATGTTTTGAATTGCCATTTTATTGAGAATTCTGTGGTAGCTTGACTTCATTTATTAAAACATTTGGTAACCCTGCAGGTGGCCTGTATACCATAGTACTGCTAGCAGCATGGAGCCCCCTGCAGGCCACATTTTGGACAGCCCTATACTAAATGCAGCCTGCTGAAATTCAAAGGAAATCTTTACTCAAAAAATTTTTAAGTATTCAATTTTTTAAAATAAAATTTCAATTATATTTGTTAATATTTCAACGGTCCAGTAGTCTAATAGTCCATTCTAATATATTTATTAAAAGACCCATGTCAACTTGGAAGTATTGGTAGAATGCTCCAGAAATCTATGCTGTTTATCATGTTTATAAAATAGCTGTATAAAGATAGAGATGACCTCTTATTAGATTTGCAGGTAACAGTAGTTAATGGAGCTGTCAGCAATCAAAATTCAAAAAAGATCTTGGCAGGTAAAAAATAGTAGACTAAACTTAAAATAGGAAATTTTGTAAAGGTCTTTTAAAAAATTATTTATTTAGGCAATGGGGTTAAGTGACTTGCCCAAGGTCACACAGCTAGGCAATTATTAAGTGTCTGAGGCCAAATTTGAACTCAGGTCCTCCTGACTCCAGGATCAGTGCTCTATCCATTGTACCACCTAGCTGTGCCCAAGAAAGGTCTTTTAATATGATCACAGATTTGGGGCTGAAAGGGACATCGAAGATCATATAGCCTAGCCCTCTCATTTCATCAGTGGGAAAAAACTGAGATAACTATAAAACCCTACATTTGGGTTCCAAAGCTCAACTTCAGAAGTGCCCCTGTTGGAATGATGAAAAGACAATTTGTTTGAAAAGATCTAGGGATGTTAGTGGGACTCATATTCAATGTAAATCAAAAATGATAGGGCGACCACAAAAGCAAATGCAATTTATCAGCATTAAGAAAGGTGAAGTGTCCAGAAATAAGGAGGTAATCATTTTCCTGTGCTACAGAACACTTCTGAAGTATTATTTTGTTTCTCAGTACAACATTGTAAGACAGACATTATTAGTTAAAAAAGGGTCCAGAGGAGGGCAAAGCACCTCATGAAGATCAACTGGGTAACTGGGACATTTGCCTAGAGAAGACTCAAGAGAGAGATAAGATAGTTATTCCCAAAAATTTAAAGACTGTTGTAGAAAGGATCCCATCTAGTGAGAATGCATGACTAAGAGCAATGCAAAGAAGCAAATTTAGTTGACGCTTCCTAACAATCAGAGTTAAAAGAGTGATGGATTGATTCAGATGTGAGTTTTCCCTCATTGGAAGTCTTTAAGCAAATTCCATATGACCATTTGTTGAAAGTATTATAGAGTGAAGTCTTATTTAAGTAAGGGTTAAAATTGATCTCCTTTGAGATACCTGCCAACTTTGAAATTTTTTGAGTCTGTGAAATGGAGTTCAAAATCAATTGTTATTTTTATATCCTATTAAATTGATGAGATTTTCCCATGAAAAACTGTTTTAAGTTATTTTCTTAACTTCTTAAAGTTAAAAAATAAGAAATTAACTTCATTGCTCATAATGCATATTGTAGATACTTTTTATATTTTAGATTGGGCAGTTCTATTAATCAATTTGTAGATGAGCAAACCAATTTCTGTATGCAGTTCTTAGCATATTTTGAATTATTTTAATTTCTATTTTTTGAATAAATAACTAATAATATTCAGAGGAACTGGGTTCTAATCCCAGCTTTCCCTTTTACTAACATTGTGATTTGGGGAAAGTAATTTCAACTTTAGGGGCCTCTCTATCCTAATCAGCAAAATGAAGACAATAATACACAATCACCATAGAATTTTTGTGAGAACAGTATTTTGTAAACTTTATTTTGCTGTGAAAGTAACAATTAATAATAATAAACTGTAAAATGAAAGGTTAAATAATCTCTAAGGCCCATTCCAACTCTACAATCCTATAATCCTATGAATTTGTTTATCCAGCATCTGGCTCAGATTTATTTTCAATGAGAAAGCTGAGAAATAGAAAATAATGATATTTTTGAGGTATTTTAGATAAATATTATAGTTTGTGATATTTTATGAAATACAGAAAACTGTGGCCAAAAAAAATCAGAATGCAGTACAAAGTCCAATAAAGCTCAGTGTCCAAATAGTTCTGACTAATCACCACATGGTCATTTCATTTAGTACCTTGTAATCATCATGGCAGCCAAACTGACCAGACAAGTCAAAGGCATTATGACTAAGTTCATAAGCCACTTTTGAAGACAGAATCAGTAAATTTTGGTTTACTCACTGAGCAATAAGGTCTTGAAATATGTCAATCCTTTGTAAACTCTTGGAGTGTGATAGTAGTTTCTAGATTTCATTATCTCTCATATACTTGTCCCTTGCATTTTTGCTTCAACAAACTGCACTATTTTCTGTAATGCTTATTCTGCTATAGACTGGAGTAGAACTGCTACTAATGGTATAAAGAAGCAGATTGTAAACCAAGGAGTGTCCAGTTCTTCAAATTCCTTACAATCAAACAGTAACTCCATTAATTCTACCACCCTGCTAGTGAATAATGATTGCTCAGTACACGCAAATGGGAATGGTATGTATAACTCCATTAAATATTTCTTGAGCTAATTTTAATGTATTTTTCAGGTAGATCTATCCTCTTGTGACATCATTTCTAATCCCAGAGCATAATTACATATGACTTGTTCATTAACATATTTACCAATTATAAAAGAGAAATAGTCATCCAATTTGATTCATGTTAATGTACAGTAACTAATTTTCAAAAGAATATCCACTTCTCTTTTGAATAGTTACACAATACAGTTTCTTAATGGAGTATCATCTTTAAATTCCATTGATTGTGCATTTTCAAAACCATATTGTAAATCTCAATTATACCTTACACCAATTCCTCTGAAATCTTAACTAGACACTTCCTCTGTGCTTTACCCTTGCTATTCTATTATTTATCTTATTGACTAATCCTTTCTTTTGATATTGATTTTTTTAGCCAATGTTCAGTTGCATGATACAAAAATATAATACATAGCCTTTTGTATTATCAACAGATTTTAGTTGCTATGCTCTGTAAGCCCTTTCTGAAAATTGTATCAGATATATCCACCTATTTTTTCCTTTACAAAAGGGGGCTGTTCTTTACTTATATAAGTCTTATAGTTGATATCTTTATGTGTTTGGCTTCTTAATATTTCTATTATTAAATTACAAATAACTGCAATGTCCTTCACTATTAATTATTAAAATGACTTTTCTTCTAACGCTTTTCATCACCCTTCATGATTTATTGAGTACAGCTTGTGAGTGGTTAGTTTGTCTGCCTCAGGTTTCCCAAAGTCAGCAAATCTTACTGTTGCCATAATGGGTACAGATCCTGAAAAAATATAAAAAGTTCAGTTCCTTTTAGAGATGGAATTAATATCAATTCTTTTATAGTTTCATACTTTTTGAAGTGAGAATCTTCCTCATTTCCTGTGAATAACAGTGACAAGAATAATTAGTTTGTACTGAGCTAATAAGTACTGAGTAAAATAAAAAAAAATATCAATTTAATCTGGGGTCATAAAAAAATTCAGGTCCAAAGAGGAGGGGAGTCATAGGTGTGCAATGAGTTCACCCACAATGTAAGCAACAGGGAATGTTAAAAAGAATTCCAGATACAATAGGACTCACCTATATTCCTTGCTGCTAAGATATTGAGACTAGTGGATTGAATTCAGTAGTTCTAAACTTACAACAAGCTTAATCAGATGGTGAGACCTTGGAAGTGAAATGCTATTAGGCTGACTAAGGAGGGTTAATCCAACACAGGTCAGCAAAGCTGAGAGGAGTTTCCTTGCTGATCAGAATTGAGATGAGACTCGTAAGTGGTGGCTATACTTCTAGCCAAGAGGAGACATAAAAATCCAGGCTTAATAAAAAAAAGCAGAGGAATAACTAAGGAGGTTGAATTAATGAGAAGACTGGACTGAATGGATTGGATTTTCCAATCCAAACCACATCTAGTATCCTTTTCAGTTCTAAAAAATTCTCTGCTCCCAAAATGAAACATAACTATGTCTTCCAATTAGTAAGGAAGCACCTTCTCTGTATAATCCACATGGTAGGAAGGAATGGGATGTTCTCAATTTTAAGTAAATGATTCCTTTTGCTAATTCATGAAGTGAATCTGCTAATCTTTCTCTAGGAAATGCTTCTACTGAAAGGAATGGTGTCTCCTTCAGTGTCCAGAATGGTGATGTATGCCTGCATTATTTCTCAGGAAAACAACACGGATTTAATGAGAAGGAAGATCCTTGTAATAGCAAGAACCGAATCTCTCTCAGAAGGACTTCAAAGAGGGGGAGCCTTCACTTTGTTGAGCAAATGTGATTTAAAACAAATTCCCAACATGGTTCTGGGTAATGGAAGAATATCACAGTCTTAACTTTTATACAATGTGAGGACTTAAAGCTGTTTTATTTAGTGCTCTATATCCTTGGGCAGAACAGATCCAGGACCAGCAAGGACTGGGGGAAGTGAAAAAAAAACTTTAAAGTTCTGTTAAGAGAAGATTCATCCGGGGACGGCTAGGTGGCACAGTATAGAGAAACGGCCCTGATGTCAGTAGTACCCGAGTTCAAATCCGACCTCAGATACTTAATAATTGCCGAGCTCTGTGCCCTTGGGCAAGCCACTTAACTCCATTGCCTAGCAAAAACCTAAAAAAAAAAGAAAAAAAAGAAGGTTCATCAGAAACTGCATTGAGCTCATTTTTGTTTGCAGTCTGGGACACAAGAATACTTTTCAAAGAGAGTTGGTTTTTAGCATTAAAAAAATACAATAATACTAACTAAATATTCTTAGTACCACCAATGTAAAACCCGTAACCAAAAACAATGTAGACAGTGCTCATTGCCTATGCCATCATAATATTCAACCGCTATTAATTACAATTTTTGTGAGGTTAGTTCTTCTAAATTTTATATATAAAATGCCACAAACTATTATCATTTTCTTCTACTTTAAAAACATATCTATTTATTTCCTACAATATACATTTTTTCACTTATATGGAATAATTGATGGTGTTATTTTATTCTAAGTTCTAACTTAGAAAATGCTACCTGATTTAGTGAACTCCCAAACTCTTCTCTTTATTAGTTTAGAGATTATACATGTGAAATGCAGTAGTTTACATGGGCCAATATGTAAATATTTGTCTAAACTGAATTGCATAAATAGGCCTTGAACTAGTTCTTGGTTGTGATTCTAAGATCTAAATTCTGAGACCTGATTCTTGTTCTCTGAAGTCTCATTTAAAAGTTTGGTCAGAGAAAGGAAAAGATGCACAATGCAGATCACTTAATGGAACAATTCTAATCATTGAGCAACCTCAGTCATTCACTGCCATTCATTACTTTTGAATAAAATGCATAGAATTATATATAATTACTATTTCTTCAGAGCAAGGTAACTGCATGGTACAAAGTTGACTTTTAATATGGTTAAGCTCTGGTGTACTCTGAGCTATAATTAAAAAACATAAATATATATGTATATATATGTATTATATATAAATAATAGGGGGCATGTCACATCTCAAAAACATTTGTACATTGACAAAGATAATCATGAGCTTGAAAGTGGGAGAATATCCTACAATATTCCTATGAATATCAAACCTTAATTTTTTACATAACAGATGGATTTGCCTTTGCTTCCCACTTCTTGATTATTTCCTAGATTATGTTTTTAATGGGAGCTATATAAAGTCTTTAGTGAGCCCTACTCTCTTACCCCCATAGAATCTATTTTATAGATTCACAATCCTTATAAAAGTGAATGTGAGACCACAGGACAAACAATAATGATAATATGATGTAGTTCTGTGAATACTCTACTTGGCTAATTGTGTTTGCACTGTTTCTTTATATGGTTTATTTAATTCTTTTCTATTTATATTTTAAAATGTTGAAACTAGAAAAATGAATTTCAGGTTAATTTCATGAAATTTTAATAACTTTCATACCGAAAATGTATTTGCAATCCATTTGTTTAAAAAGAAAGTTGCATAAGTACAACAAAATAGCAGTAAATATCTGAGTATAGAAAATATTAATTAATAATATTTTCCAAAGAACTCTGAATCAAGAGTTCTTAACTTTTGTATGTGCATGATGGACCCTTTGTTGGTCTGGTGAAATCTCTAAAGCCCTTCCAGTATGTTTTTAAAAACATATAATAGGGGCAGCTAGGTGGTGCAGTGGATCCAGTACTGGCCCTGGAGTCAGGATACCTGAGTTCAAATCCGACCTTAGACACTTAATAATTACTTAGCTGTGTGGCTTTGGGCAAGCCACTTAACCCCATTTGCCTTGCAAAAACCTAAAAAAAATCATAAAATAAAATAATGAGATTAGGAAGGAAACCAATTCTATTGAAATATAATTATCAAATATATTTAAAAACAAATTCATGAACTTCCAAGTTAAGAATGACCACCTTTAGAAATATGAAGCAATATGGATACAATGCTGGTTAATTTCTCATAATATCATGCTTTGCATTCTACCCATTTTCAAGATTCAGTGACATTATATGTTCCTAGTTTGAGCCCCAAATTCTACTTTTATTAGCAGTGATTCATTCCTCTATATGGTAATTTTCAAACTGGAGCTACAGGAGATTGTCCAGAAGAATTTTAAGGGAATAGTAGAGAAAAGACCTTAGATTTTCTAAGAATTTAGTGATAATTATAGGAGGTTATAGGGATTATACCAAATTGACTAGATAGTCCTCTCCATCTCAAGTCTACCTCTTCATTTATTCATATATTCATTTAGTAATTTATTCAAAAAATGGTATCAAAAACCTACAAAGATAAATAAAATGACCTTATTCTTAATCAAAGTGGATTTTAAAAGGTAGATAATTAAAATACAAATGAGAAATACATATACATGTAGTCTAATTAGAAAATATATATATATATATATACACATGCATATATATGCATATATATATATATATATATACACATAGGTATATACTATATATGAGTATATATAGTATATACCTATAGAGGTAAAAAAAATTTTCCAAACATTCAGATGCTACTATAATAAAAATTGTTAACATCTATATCTCATTTTATGTTTTGCAAAGTTCTTTACAAATATCTCATTTATCCTCAAAACAAACCTGGGATATAGGTACTATTATTATTCCCATTTTACAAATGAGGAAATTAAGGCATAGAGAGATTGATTGTCTTCTCCAGGACCACATAACTAGTAACTGTTTAGATCAAATTTAAATTGATATCTTCCCTACTTTAATTCAGTGTTCGATCCACTGAGCTTCTTAGCTACTAGAGAGCACTATAGAACCACTGTTTGGTTGTACCCTTTAAGTACTTCCTAGAGTTTTGTTATGTGTACATGAGGTGATGAGAGGCTTGAGATGAAAAGACCTAATGCTAAACTTTGCATAGAAGGATGCTCATGTTCAGCAGGAATGACAGTATTCCTCTAGGGTCTGATTATCCTGAAGTCTTGGTTCAAATGTATTTCCTTTTTTTTTTATTTAAAAAGTTCACTTGGAGATGATGGGAAAGCTCAATTATTTCAATACTATTCAGACAAAACCACATTTTCCAAGATATCACTCCCAGTTTTGCATTGGATGAGATAGCAGCACTATATCAGGTCTTGGTTTAGATGAGAGTCAAGTAGCCCTGTGATATTCTGAGTTTCTCCCAGTTCTTTTTTTTTAAATAATACACAATTTCCTTTCAACCTAACTCAATGATTTAGCCACCATTGCTGCAAGTCTATTATTATCATCTTAAGGGAATAGTCTATACTGCAACATGCAATCAAAAACTCTCTCAAAAGATAAAGTAATAGTTGATTTGAAAGTATAAGTAGATTGTTACTGAGACCTCTCTTTTTTTAAACATCTCATGGGCACTCTTAACCAGTATTATTAGAAATACTTCTTCCATAGACATGTGTATATTTTACTCACATCCCAAGAGTCTAGTGATATTTTTTGGTGGTAATGTGTTTTAAGGCAATATAATCTGATTCTTCTTCTTGGTAAATTGTAATTAAATCACCCTCTTGTACCAAGTTACCTTGGTATTTTGAGAAGAGGAATATGAATTTATTAAAATATTTAAATTATTGTTCTTTACTATTTCTTAATCCTGAGGTAGGATTTCAAAATTACAGGACCTCTCAGAATAACTCCCTTCACCAATGCATATAAGAATCTCCTCTTTAATTTTCAGTTTATTGGAGCCACTGAAAACTTCAATGACTAGCTAGTTTGAGATACGGTCAGGACTGGAACATAAATCATCATGAAAACAAGATTAATTCTCTCCATCCATCATATCATGCCATCACTTTTTTTTGTTTTGTTATTCTTTTTTTCAATATTTTTGTTACATTTTTAAATTCCAAGATATCTCCCTCCTTCCCACTCTATAAAAGGTCACCATTTCTCTCTCTCTCTCTCTCTCTCTCTCTCTCTCTCTCTCTCTCTCTCTCTCGCTGTCTGTCTCTGTCTCTCCACCTATACATATATATACACAAACACACACACACATACACACATAAAACCATACATACATATCTCTATTTGTGAGTTCTCTGGAGTTAGCTTACTTCATAAGTCCTTTGTAGTTCATTTGAATATTTTAATGCTCAGAATTGCTCAATTGTTCACAGTTGTTCTTCAAAGAACATTGCTGCTACTATACATAATGTTCTCTCACTGCTGCTCATTTCATTCTTCATTATTCCATTAAGTCTTTTCATATAAGGTTTTTCAAAAATCAACCTACTCATCATCTCTTACAGCACAGTATTATTCCATCATAATCATGTAACACAACTTGGTTAGCCTTTCTAAAATTGAGGATATCCCTCAGTTTCCAGTTCTTTGCCAACTCAAAGAAAGCTGCTATTAAATGTAAAGGAAATTACTTACAAATTAGGCATCAAAGAACTAGGAATCAGAGAAGACTACTAATTGAAGGAGTTGAGCATGTATATCAATATGAAAGGTGTAAAATGATTTGGTTTGTTGGATTGGGGCATGAAAGCGCCGCACAGAATGTTGCAGTTCTTAGCATCGCACATGACTTCTCAAGAACATCCTTCATAGATAACAAACTCTTCAAAGTATTCATGTAGCTTTGTTAATAAGATGATAGCCTGGAGAAGAGTGACCAATGTGCAATGTAGAACACATTAAGGAATCGTGATTATATTAAACAAACACTATTGAGCTCCGATTGAATTAAGGAATTGAAGCCAATTTGGATAACTCATCAACCAAAATTGCTTAAAGCACTTTTTCTTTTACATAAAAATAGAAAGAGCATAATAGCTTTTACCAGGCAAAAGAGGAAGAAAAGAGAGTAATAGGAATAATTGTAGTTTTTTGGGAAAAAACACATAGGTGTTTAAACTGCAAAGATTTGAACGTAACTTGACAATAAAGGAAATTACTTATAAATTGGTATCAACGAACTAGGAATCAGAGAAGACTGATAATTGAAGGAGTTATGCGTGTAACTCTATATGACAAGTGCAAAATGATTTTATTTGTTGGATTGAGGCATGAAAGCCCCGCACAGTATTCTGAGGTTCTTAGCACTGCACATAATTTTTCTAGAATATCTTTCATAGAAGCCAAACTCCTCAAAGTATTCATTCAACTCTCTTAATAAGATGACAGCCTAGAGAAGAGTGACACAGTCCACCATGGAACATATTACAGAATAGTGGTTATATTAAACAAATACTAGTATTGTGCTCCATTTGAACAAAGTAATTGAAGACAATTTGTGTAATTTGCCAAACAACACTGCTTGAAACACTTTTCCTTTTATGTAAATGAGAAAGAGTGTAACAACTTCTATGAAGCAAAAGAGGAAGAAAAATGAAAAATAGGAATACATGGAGTTTATGTGAAGCAAAACACATAATTGTTTAAATGAAAAGGATTATAACACAACTTGACAATAAAGGCAATTGCTTACAAATTAGGTTTCAAAGCAGTAGGAATCAGAGAAGACTATTCATTGAGGGAGTTAGACAAATATATCTATATCAAAGGTAAAAAATGATTTGATCTGTAGGATTGTGGCATGAAAGTTCTACACAGGATTCTTGGGTTCTTGCCTAAAACACTTTTTGTTTTACATAAAATGAGAAGGGGCATAATAAATTTTACCAAGCAAAAGGACAAGAAA